>NC_088383.1:136567500-136867500 GCF_037993035.2 Macaca fascicularis | reverse complement strand
CTGAATGAGGATCCAAGTCCATGAACTTGGGAGCAGAGCCAAGAGAAACGCAACCCAGAGATGCAGAAAGAGCAAAATGATGTCCTGGAAACCTTCTTGGAAGCCCTGCATCATGTCACATGGAAGATTTCCCTCACCCCAAACTTCTGTGAGCTTAAGCCAATCTGACTTACATGTTTGGCAAAGATCTGTACACTTTTTTCCCTCCTGGATGTATTTAGGAAAAAAATGATAGAAAACCATCCAGTCAAAGAGTGATGCATGGAGAAGCTAAGACAAATTAGCCCCAGATAAGGTAAGAAGGATGTCAGGGGAACTCACTAATCATGGATTCGTATAAACCAATGGTTGCATAGAACTGCTCATGTTAAACTAAGCAAGATGAAAAGAAATACCCTAGGATTTACCCAAACAAAAGAGAAGAAAAGAAAGGGTAAACACACCTCTAGCTGGAAAAACATCCAATCCAATGGGATCTACACCAACATAGCAGAAGAAAAGAAAAGAAAGGGTAAGCACACCTCAGGCTGGAAAAACATCCAATCCAATGGGCGGAAGCAGTTTCCTCTGCATGTATTATGCTATGTAAGAACTTACTTATAATAAGAAAGATTCAGTTACACAAGGGACTAATAATGAGATATAAAACAACAGAGATAAGTTAAAAGAAAACTTCAAAGAAAACCAGTTGAGAGTCCAAGCCATATAACTTAAGATTTAATACATAAGTTGGAAAAAGTTTTAGCTAAAAATGAATTATCATTGTGGAAGAAAGTCACAGTGAATAGACAGCAAAAATATAAAAGGAATAAAGCAATTACAAGAGGGTGGATAGTGGATATGAAGGTCAAAGACAACCCAATACGAGGATAAGTGGTGTGTCTGCAAGTAAAATTTCAACAAGTGGAACACACAATTTAGAAATATGACACAGAAAAATGTTTCTGTAATAAACTGAATATGCAAATTGAAAAGAGAAATTACATGAAAGGAGAATAAAATGAACCAGAATAATCTAAACAAAATTTAGGTGGGTATGGCTGCACTTCACAAACAGACTCTTATAACCGTGCTATCAGAGTAACTCAGTCACATACAGAGAGAAAAAATATGGCTGGCCTCAGACTCTTCAACAGCAACGCTCAGTGCAAAAAGACAATAAAGTGGTAGCTACAAAATTCTAAGGGAAAGAAAATGTGACAGCTGTGTGGTCATTCAGTGAAGGCTGACTACCTCCTTGGACTGTGATGGAATAAGAAGGCCAGAATGGCCCTAGAGTCTTAAAAAATTAGTAAGACAGAAAATAATATATGAAGGAATGGTTTCTATAGTAGACATCAGACATCAGGCAGCACAAGGCCATGATTCCTGAGATAAAAGAAACACGTGAAGTAAGACTGACAATTGCCCCAGGAAGTTTTCAAGGAGGAAATTTCCAGGTTATGGTGCAGAAGGGGAAACGAAAGAAGCCAATGGTCTTCTGGAGTTGAACAGAAAGAAACCAAGGTTTGAGGAGGCCAAAGTGCTAGGATTGGTGGTGAGTGCTGGAGAGGAGAGAGCTGCAGAGGGAAGCTGTAGAAATCTAGAGGGATCCCTGGAATCATTAATTGAGTGCTGAGGCACATACCTCAGAGGAAGCTATGGAGACCAGGCAGGGAACCATGGCAAAGCCGAGTAACAAACAATTCCTGGAGCTTACACAGGACTGGAAAGAAAGATCTCTTAATAGAGAATCCAGAAAGAGACCTACACAGATATGGTCATCTGATTTTCAAAGAAGACGCCAAGGCAGTTCATCAGGGAAGGGATAATCTTTTCAAGAAACCAAACTGGGACAACATCCTAGCCACACGCATAAAAATGAACCTCAGCCCTTACCTCGTATCATGTACAAAAATTGACTCGAAATAGACTAAAACCTTAAATATAAGACCTAAAGGTATAAAATTTCTAGAACAAAACACAGGAAAATAAATCTTTGTGCTCTTGGATTAGGCAAAAATTCTTAAATATAATAGTTAAACCATATTCCATAAAATGAAAAAATTGGTAAGTGAGACTTCACCAAATTTTTAAAATTTTGCTCTTCAATGACGCTGTTAGGGAAATGAAAAAACAACCCAGATACTGGAACAAAATGGTTGCAAGACATATAACTAATAAATATATGATATATGTAAAACATATATCTAATAAATATATGATATATGTAAAACATATATCTAATAAACATTGTATCTTGAGTGTAAAATATAAAGAATTCTTACAACTTAACAAAAAGAAGACAAATCAATAAGAAAATGGACAAAAGATGTCAACAGAGGCTTCACCAAATAAAGTATATGAATGGCAAACAAACACATAAAAAGATGTCCAATATCATTAGTATTAGCAAAATGCAAATAAAAACCACAGTGAGATATCAGCAAACACTCATTATAATGACAAATTTTGAAGGACTTATAATAGCAAGTGCTGGTGAGGATATGGAGCAACTGAAACTATCATACATCTCTTGTGGGAATGCACAGTAGAACAGCCACTTGAGAAATCAGTCTGTCAGTTTCTTATAATGTTAAATATACACTTACCATGTTCCAGTAATATCTCTCTTATTTATTTACACAAGAAAAAGGAATCAGGTATCCACACATAGACTTGTACTCAAATGCATAACAGCTTTCCTCTTAACAAGTATAATGTATCGATGTAACTGGAGTCTACCAAAATGTCCATCAACTGCTGAGTGGATCAACAAATGTGTGTCTATATCTAGATGAATCTAAAAAATAAAGTCAGATACAGAAGACTACTTACTATACCATTTTTATGAAATTATAGAAAAGCCAAAACTATAGTGACAGAAAAGCAGACCATAGAATGGTAACTTAAAGCAATATTTCATGTAAAATTACAAACATTTTCCAGTGCTAGAGAAAAAAGGGCTTTCTCCTACATTTATGGTGGGATTATGAATTGCAAGCCAGTTTGGGGTCAATCTGTATTTAATATAATAAATCTAAAAATGTCTATCTGAGTCAGCAATTCTCCTGAGATTTTAAGGATATAGTTAATGATCTGTATTCAAGCAAATTTATATAAGCAAAAAATTTAATAATATCCAAAATGGCCAAAATGAAACATCGTTAAATAAATGAGGGTAAATCCATTAAATGGAATAGCATAGAGTGACATAAAATGTTGTAAGCATTGATTATAAATTGTCTACAAATAAAATCTCAATAAAACCATAAGAGTAGATATTTTAAGATCACATTCTTTGATTAAAAATTATAGAAAACTGGAAACAAAAAACCAAAATAGAAATAATGCTATCATACAATTATCTTACAAACTTTGTCCTCAACAAACAGGAAATAAAAAATGCAATTTAAAGATGTTAAATGCCGATTTACATATATAAAAACCTATGGAACCTAGCCAAAGATATATATATATATATATATATATATATATAGAGAGAGAGAGAGAGAGAGAGAGAGAGAGAGAGAAATATTCATGGTTTTAAATATTTTATTAATGCAAAAACAAAATAAGAAAATAAAACATTCATTTCAGAAAATTAGAAAAGGAAAAACTAAATAAAAGACAGCAATAGAATAGCAGCAAAGATAAAATTTAATATTAGAAAAAGACCCAGGAAATGAAACAGATATGCAGTAAGGAGCAGAGAAGACAACAGAAATTCTGGTTCTAGTAATTTCCTGAGTTCTCATTGTCACCTCGCCTTGGGTAATGTGAAATAATCCTGTATCTTAAAAAAAAAAAAAAAATCACTTTTCTGTTTCACACAAACTTGAGTTGATATGTAAATAGCCTTAATAACTGTTGAGTTAGGATACCAAATCCAGAAAGTATAAAGTATAAGACTGAAATATTTGGTTACATAGACATTTTTAACTTGAGCCAGTAAAATATCTACACATAATGTTGAAAATGTATAAATGTATAAATATGATTGAAATGCAAATAACAAAATGAATATATATATTCAATGAATATATTTCAGTATACATATATATATATCCACAAGATACACAGAACTGATAAAAGTTTACTGTCTTTACTGTACAAAAAGTCATGAATAAAAAACGTCTCTATATAATAGATGAGCCAACATCATAAACAGAAAACTGTGTGAGTAAAACTACACATGGGTAATAAGCCTATTAAAATATAGTAACTCTAACTGACATGTAAAAATCAAATAATGCCAACAAGCTACTTCTTGTCTCCCAGCTTGTGAAAGATTAAAAATACTAGCAATACTATGCTGTGGGGAAGCTGTGGAAATTGGGAACTCTAATGCAAAATGCTGTTGGTAGAAATTTAAATTGGGACACACTTTCTGCTAGTGTACACATATTTTTTGTTGACTCAACAATTCTCCTTCTCAGAATTTATCTCAAGGAAATCCTAGAAAGGTTAGCAAGGTTGAACATAAAAGGAGTATCACCACATCATGGGTACAACAGTGGAAAGCTGGAAACAACCTCAATGTCCACCAAAAAGGGTTTGTAGAAATAATTTGTGGTTGGTTTGTACAATGGTAAACGTGATCTATTGACATGAAAGGATTGCCATGGCAATTTGTTGAAATTTTTATGAAGCAGATTATAAAATAGAACATAGAGTAGGACTCGGTTTTATTATAAATGTGTGCATGATGCTACACCAGATGTTTGTCTCCTCTGAAACTCATATTGGTGAGTTTCAGTGTGGCAGTATGGAAAGTTGCCACTTTTATGAGGCAATGGAGTTATGAGGGCCCTGCCCTCATGAGTGTATTAATTCTTTCATGGACTAATGGATTAATGGACCAATGGGTTTTCTCCGGAGTGGGACTGGTGGCTTTATAAGAAGAGTAAGAGAGACCTGAGCTAGCACTGTCAGCCCACTTGCTTTCTGGCCACTATGATGCCCTGTGCCACCTCAGGACTCAGAGTCCTCACTAGCATGAAGGCCCTCACCAGATGTAGCCCCTTGGCCTTGGACTCCTCAGCCTTTAGAACCATAAGAAATACATTTCTGTTCTTTATAAATCACCCAGCCTCGGGTATTCAGTTATAGCAGCAGGAAGCTAAGACATAAAGCTATCGGTATGAAAGTCTTTGCCCAACTATGAACACAATTACTTCTTCTAGGATAAATTATTTATTATATCTACTTTCTTCTTTATTCTTGCCAGTTGCATTTGAATACATTTTTGTAATGGGCCTATGTAATACAAAATACAATAATAAATACAAAATTATTTTCCACACTAGGAATAGGGCCAGAAGAAACTAACTACTGAAATTCTGTCCCACCCTTTAGAAGTGTGGTTAAAATTAATAGACTTAAATGGAAAAAACAGTAAGTTTTCCAATAATATACATGTTTTGAGGATGTAGGAAAGTGTGTACCTTCACTGTATTAAGGGCATGGCGGGTGACTGGTATCTTTTTCTAATGAGCAGCTGGGCAATGTGTAGCAACAGCTTCAGTAACATTCACAGACTGACTCACTTCTAGAAGTCTAAGCTAGGAAATAATCAGAGATATGAACAAAGGTTCATGCATGAGGATGTTCATGCATTGCTCTTCCTTAATCATAATTTTGAAATAGAAACAACATAAGTGTCCACAGTAGTAGAGTATGTGTGTACGTATCTCCAATAATTTATTGAACAAATGTTTGCTGAGTGTCTTCTCTGGGCCAGGCTCTTTCAGAGTCCCTGGAATCCAGTGGTACATAAAACAAACATGTCCACCTCCTAGAGCATGTCATCTAGTCACAATAACGGAAAAGACAGATGATCAGCTAATTCCACAAATAAGTTAGGTGTTAATAAAGAAAAGTAGAGGATGAAGTAATTGCGTTTTTGGCCATTAAAAGTAAATGCAATTTTCAATGGCAAAAAGCGCAATTACATTTGCACCAACTTAATATGCTATTACTAAATAATCAAAGAATACAGTAAAAAGTGGTATGGAAAACATGCTATGAATGAAATGATCTTTTAGCCAAATGGGAGAGTTTTTCTAAAGTCCAGAAATGACCATTTATAAACTATTTACCACTCAACAGGGTGGATACAGATATAATGACCGAAAGCAAGAACGTTCAGAACCACCTCTATAAGAGTACTAAAAAGTGATAAAGATGAAACTTCTCAAGATATAATTTAAATAATACACAAATATGATCCAATTTGAAAGAGGAAGTTTGAAAGCCATACCTCTCTGATACAAAGTCTAAAATAGAGAGCTATAAAACATAAGGAGGTGTAAGCTTTTCTCTTTCCACTCCACAGTATACTCGACAAAAGGCTTACCCTCCTTAGGATTTCCTCTTGGAACAATTATAAGAGTCAGATCACCAGTGAGTAAAGAAACTGAGCAATGCATAGCAACAACTTCAGAAAAATCCACAGACTTTATCAAACTTCTAGAAGTCTAAGCAAGGAAATAAGTGGAGCTATGAATAAAGGTTTATGCCTAAAGATATTTGTGTGTTCTTTCTCAGTCATAATTGTGAAGTTGAAACAACATAAATATCCACAATAGAGAAGTATATGTTTACATATTTCCAATAATTCTTGGAGAAGTTGGGATTTCATGGTTGTTGTCTGCTAGACTCAGCAACACTTTGGGAATACAGATCCTCCACACCCTATTATTTAGGAATTCTACTCCTGTCATGATATGGTAGGCTAAACTTGCTTCCATGACACTTGGCCAAGGATTATAAATTAATTGTGTGATTGAGGAAGTCCCTGGGAAGACCATACCCACCCCTTGTTCATGCTGGTTGGCTGTAACCATAGCAGCCTCTTACTCCAGACCAAAGTTCAGCTACTGTAAATTTTATGACCATGTTCAGAGTTCAATGTCCATTAGCATAACCCTTCCTTAGGAAGAGTGAGATTTTATATTTGACAACAAAGTGTTACACTCTATTTCTAAGTACTAGACTTCAAATGATAAGGTCCAAAAGTATTATAAGAAGATATTCATTTTTTTGTCCTAGAGAACTTATTTTCCTGTGAAAATGCCTACCACAAAGAAGACATTGATGTTCTTATCAAGCTTTTTCACCAGCCTTGGGTCTTTCATTGTAATTTGCTCGATTCTTGGGACACAAGCATGGATCACCAGTACAATTGCTGTTAGAGACTCTGCTTCAAATGGGAGCATTTTCATCACTTATGGACTTTTTCGTGGGGAAAGTAGTCAAGAATTGAGTCACGGACTTGCAGAACCAAACAAAAACTTTGCAGGTAAATGATAAACTAATTTGAATGGATATCATGAGATTGAATTCAGGTTTATGTCATTCTATATTTGGGCCAAATAACCATTCAAAAATAATTTCTTTGTAAGTTTTGGGTTAGGCTGACGATGCAAGTCTAATAATACAAGATAATTTTGGAAATTTGCCATGCCATTATTTGAGCTTCCTCAGTTCTGCTTGTGTCTATTAGTACAATAGTCTAAATCATTCCAGCAGTGGTGATATTTAAATAACACCTACCAAGTTGATTGACAAGTAAATAAGTAAAAATATGTGACAGCAATATGGCATTGAATAGCCAGTAGGAATGCATGTTTTAACTGTATTGACTGGGTTTTTAGTTGGACCCACAACCTCTGTCTAGAATTTCACAAGTGGCATCTATGCAGGAAAAAGTAAAATGGGAAATTAATTATCTCTGTTTCTCAAGTTCATTTCTTTAACCGATTTGAATTTACCTCCAAAATATCTAATCGTTGGGAATTATATTAAATTTCCATTAATTTATTAATTGTATATTTGATAGGAATTCCTAAACTTTTTATTTCCTGATTTCTTATATAATAATGCCATCCTCTCAATGGAAGAATATTAAAAGTTCATTGAGAATAATAAGTTGATTTAGCTACTTATTTGGCTTTTGAAGTTTGATACCTACCTTCATGTTTTCTAAATTTAAAAACATTTGTAAGTTATGTAACACATTAAATGGACTTTGTTTTGAACAAAGTTGTATGCTAGTATTATACAGACATTACTGGGTATCATACAATCATTACCTTTTGACTCATAAATATGCATCATTTTCTACCCTATACACATGTAATGTTTAGTCCTTGTGTAATGCAAAAAGAAGTTTGAGTCCTGGACACTAGCTGTAGGCTCTAGCTCTAGTGTGTTTATGACTTTGTTAATGAAACTATTTTCTTAAATCCAAAGCAGCCTGGTTGTGTTCCCAAGTTATACATTTGTCATTTAGATGTTAGCAAAAGCAGCGTCTCCCCGGGCATTGCCAGAGCCTTTCAGGGACATCTCCTCTGGTGTCAACCTCAGCTTCCCATAAGGATGGGGAACATTGGCTTTCCAGCAACTTTCAAAGACTCAGTCATGCTTTCAGTTATATGAATAGCATTTTCAAAACCAAAAAGTGTCCTGAAACCTCAGACACATTTAAAAAATTGTAAGAGACAAAACCTACCAGTTTTTTTTTGGTTTCCATATGGTGTCTGTTTGGAACCAGTTGATTTCCAATTTGAGATAAATGGCTTCAAAGAAAGCATCAACTATCTCTATGCACGGAGACTCAGAGGAGGCCAGGATGGGTCAGGACCTGGCTCTAAAGCCCTGTGTGCATGCAGGTGAGCATGGTGATGTCAGAGGACCAGAGCAGGCACTCGTCCCTGAAAGGGCCCAGGGCCAGGTAGGTGCTGCAGCCCAGGTGAGAGCACAGTGAGGCAGAATATTTGCCTTCCCTTTGCTGGATCTCTACTTTCAGTCTTTGTTACTGAGGAGCCACGTTCTGACTTTCCACAAGTCACTGCCCAACCTCCTGGTGCTGCAGAAGGTGAACCGCCACCCAATTAATGAAGGTGCTGCACTGTCACTCTGGTTGACACCTAAGGACCCCTCAGAGCCTAGGGGGTCTTCATTGCCAATGATTGTAATAATCGTTGAGCTTGAACACCTGTAAGCAGTTCTTTCAGACAGGGGAAAGTCATCTTACTGGAACCTTCAACTTGTGGTGTTCAGCTGCTAACAATCCTGGGACGCTTCACCTGGGAGCAGCCCTGCAGTGTGCACAATGAGACATGGGTGCTCTCCTATGGTTTCTCATGGCCACCCGGGGCTTCTTTCAAATCAGAAACCAACCATGGGCAGTAGAATCAAATCTGTATAAATGCCCCTTTCTTGCCCAACAGTGGTGGACTGACCGTTCCAATTGAGAAGTTGACCACATGAGCTTCTTGGCTAGGGCGAGGTCACATCAAGAGTCTCCCAAGAGTAATAATTATTGCAAAGCTCTGCTGTATTTCTGCATGGTATTTATCACATTGAGCCAGTTTTGTCTGTAGATTTTGAAACAAAATAGCAGAAGGAAGCAATGACGGCTGATTTCAAAGTGCCAAAGTAATTCAGCCAACGTTGGTCAATCTGTGGGGAAAATCGTTCTTCAGACCTGGTAAGGAAATTCTCCAGTGTGTAACTTGGAGGGTACAGGCAGCTCAGGCTGACTGGCTGCATCCTGGTTTGCCCAACATCCAGATGAAAAGTGGCAGGTCCTGTATGTCCACCTGTGAGCAGGTTGTCTTTGCTACTCCCAAAGTTCTGGAGATCTGATTTCTGTTCCAAAACACTTCCCTGAGCAGCTGCTGCGTGTATGAGGGGCTCAGGAGACTGAAAGGAATTGCACATGGTTCCTGGCCTTGGAGGGCTCACCATCCAGTGTGAGAGAAAGACCCTTCCTCAGTTAAAATCGGTGCCCTGCACTCACTGCTGGGGCATGGTATGTGCAGGTCTGCATGGAAGCAAGGGTTTGGGGGGAACACATGCCTGCAAAGCCCCGTTGGAGGACAGAATCCTGAAAAATGAGCTGCTAGGAGGTGTAAGCTCACACTGTGGCCACCCACCTCCCTCTCAGTTCTGGATCTTGGGTGCCATGTAAAAGGAAGTCATTCCTTTAACTCTGTGTTTTGCAAATGTGGTCAGGATCCGGAAGCATGGTGTGCTCTGTTTCCTCACACTGGCAATCGTGGCAAGATGAGTCATTCACATTTAGGACATGGAATTCCCGTGAATGTCATTTCAAATATTACTCAGCCTACGCGCTGACCAGAACGTATTGTTTACAGAATCATTTTGACAGGAAAAGTTTCTATGATAGTTTGTTGTTGTTGTTGTTGTTGTTGTTTTGTTTCATCACCCAGGCTGCTTCACACCCAGACTGGAGTGCAGTGGCGCTATCTCGGCTCACTGCAATTTCCACCTCCTGAGTTCAAGCAATTCTCGTGCCTCGGCCTCCCTAGTAGCTGGGGTTATAGGAATGTATACCACGGGTGGCTAAATTTTGTATTTTTAGTAGAGACAGGGTTTCACCATGTTGGCCAGGCTGGTGTCAAACTCCTGACCTCAAGTGATCTTCCCACCTTGGCCTCCCAAAGTGCTGGGATTACAGGCATGAGCCACCGCACCCGGCAAGACTTTTCTTTTCTGAGACAGGGTCTTGCTTTGTCGCCCAGTTTGGAGTGCCGTGGTGCCATCATAGCTCATTGCAGCCTCTACATCCTGGGCTCGAGAGATCCTCCTGCCTCAGCTTCTGGTGTAGCTGGGACCACAGGCAAGCACCACCACACCCAGCCACTTTTCTGATGTTTTGTGGAGACAGCGTGTCACCAGCCCAGGCTGGACTTGATTATGAGAGATATTTCTCCTCTTGTGACATTGCACTCTTTGTTCTCGGTTCCAAGAACAGTCTGATTTGCAGATGTGTGGGACTTTGAGCAGTCACGTTGCCTGCAGCGGAAGGTAGAATCACCTGGGATGCGGGTGAAGCATCCCCACCTGGACCAGATGAATAGCAATCTCCGCGGGGTGAGGCCCTGACCTGCTCGTTTTTTAAAAAATCTTCCCAGGTGATCCTAATTCAGTGTTGACAACAACCAAGGCCAGGCACTAGAGTGACAGGCGTTGCTGTACTGGGTATTGCTTTTTAAGTCCTTTGGATGTGGCCTGCTTGAAATTAAATTAATTGATTGGCAAAAAGCTCTAGACAACCTTGCAAAGGAAGCAAGGCCGACTGAGGGAAAGCTCGGCTCCCGGCTGGCCTTTCAGTGCTGCATCCGGGTCAGGACCCACTGCAGCTGGTGCGAGTCTCTCCCCACCTGGCACTTCCCCGCCCGCTAGTTCTCTTTTCTCCACCGACCTCCACGTGTTCTCAGGGAGCTCAACATTGCACCATTAGTCCAGGCTAAAAATAATTAGAAAAATAAATCTGCTGCAGAAACTAATGAATTGCAAAGAGAAGAACAAATGAAGTTTATTTCTCCAGAATTCATAAAGAGCCCCCACCTTACTACTCCTGTCCTGTCCGCATAAGGAGAGTCTCCTGGAGAGCAGTGTTCATCCTCTGCCCCGAGGGATGTCACCACACTGGGAGGGGAGAGTATAGAGGACAAAAAGGGTGCCCGCCCAGGCTCAGGCTCAGGCTCATCCTCTGCCCCGAGGGATGTCACCACACCGGGAGGGGAGAGTATAGAGGACAAACAGGGTGCCCGCCCAGGCTCAGGCCACTTCTCCCCAAGGAACCCTGGCAACTTTCTGAGAGGCTGGGGCACCAGCCTGGGCTCCCTGGGAGAGCTACCAGGTCACACTTGGAGATCTGTTGATAGAACGAGCTCCTCCCTCAGGTACTGGGAGCTGCCCTGTTCAGGCTCCCTGGTGACCAGGTGTTTATGGAGGAAGTCACGGTAATTCCCACCCATCCACTCACAAAGCCATGGGCTCTCCCTTGATGTCCGAGGACTTACTGAGAACCAGAACTCAAAAGGCAGATGGCCAGTGGGGCCTGAAGGGTTACATTTCCCTGCGTGGGGAGCCCGGATGTCCGGACGGCTCTCAGTGGCACCCATTATCCACTGCCCAGCAGCACGCTTCTGCCTCCCAGCTGCGGGATCTGCGGGTCAGGCGCTCTCCTCTGTGGCCACGTTGTTCTTGGCTGTTTCCTGGGACAATTAGCGCCACCTGTGAGGTGGCTTTCCTGATTCACACGCTTGCCCCCTAAAAGGAAGAAAAAGAACGGAATGTGTTTGCTAATTTTACAGGCAGAGAGCAGCTGTCAGATGCTATGTAAGTTTATTGTCATTTCATTCTTGATGACTTTCCCTGAATTTTCAGCTTTTATTGTCTAAGTTCTGAGCCAGGAGCTGGAGGGGAGATACAGCTGTCAGACCTGTGTGGCAGGAAATTCAGAAAGCCGGAAAATAATTTCAAAATCCAGCAGTTAGAATCAAGATGAATTGTCACCTTAAAATGCAGAAAATATGAGTCAACAGGCCCCAAATGACTCCCTTTGGAAAAGTCACATCATTAGACCTTACCAAAAGTCACAAACAAAGCTAAATTCAATTGTCACTTTCTAATTTACTCTGAAAAAAAAAAATGGAATGTGAACCATTTACCAATGAATATCCAAAAACCGCTTTTACGAAGTGTGTGAAGCAGAAAAATACTGCAAGCCACTTCAGGGGCCTTGGACACAGCTTTTTAAATTTTTTAATTTTTATTTTTGTTTTAACAGTGAAGTTTCTATTTTCTAGTTAAGTAACCAAATTACTTCTTACTGGTTACCAAACTTTGCTAAGGAGTGAGTTCATTTAGTCCCCAGCAAACTTTGGGATAGACCTCGGAGTTTCGCCTTTAGCGTCCAGGAGGAGCTGGCGAGTGTGGGATGGGAAGCGATTCCCCTTATGGTGACTCAGCAGTGACTCAGCTGCAGCCTCTGACCTGTGCCCCTGAACAGGCGTGTCCTACGTGCTGTAGTTTTATTCCTCCTCTCTTCCGGTGTCATCCTCTACTACTTTCAAAACAAGTGTGTGCTAAATTGTAGCAATATGAATCCCGCATCCGCTGCACCTCCACAGTGAGCAATAGGCAGAGGCAAGAGACGTCACCTGAGGTCAGGGATGGGAACCATCCCAGCCCAGGTGGCCACATCCCACTCACCCAGAAGGCAGGCCCAGCAGGTCCCACCCATCCCAACCCAGACAGCAGGCAGTGGCTGGTGTGACCCATGCCCCGCTAGAGCTCTTCCCTGGGATGCATAGCCCAAGACTATGCTGAGAATTTCAACGTGTTCTATGAGTTATTAGCAGAAATTTCAAAATAGTCCAGTCATCATTGAGCTCAAGTAGGCTGTACCTGTGCGAGCTGGACTTTGCTCACAGTCCCCAGTTCCACTTGAGGAGCAGAATGTTCCCTTGCCACGGTGGTGAAGCCATCAGCCTCATGCCACTGAGCTGAGGCTTGCCCGGTCATCTCCTGGTCTGCTCCCTTCTCCCATGGGTTTTCAAGGGACATGCGGCCATGCCAACCACTGTGAGGCATATCCACCTTGCCCTCCTCCTGCCCTTTTCTCTCTCCTGCCCTTTTCTTTCCTGCACTTTCTCACTCTCCCTTGCAGCCAGGGCCCTTGGGTTACCTGTCACTGCTGCTTCTGGGGCTTCTCCCACTCCTGGTCTAGGAGGCTCTACCCTGAGACCAGCACCACTTGGGATGCCCGCTCTCTCTGGATGAGGGTCTTTACCACAGGACCCTTTTGCCAGCAGCCCCTGAGGCTGTGTCTCAGGCACCTGGTTGCAAGCTGCCGGCCACATCTCCTTCATGCCTACTGTCTGTTCAGTGGGAGGAGACTTTTCTTCCTTGTAGAACACTGCTGATTAAAAAGCCAAAAAAGAAAACGATAGTGAACGGATAGAATTAAGAGGTTCAAAAATGGAGTGAGGATATCCTCCTGTCCAAGGGGAGTGTCGGGTCTCACTGGGAGCCCTGTGTCTATCTGGCCACGTGTGGTGGCTCATGCCTGTAATCCCAGCACTTTGGGAGGCCAAGGAGGGAGGATCACTTCAGCTCAGGAACTGGAGACCAGCCTGGGCAACATAGTGAGATCCTGTCCCTACAGAAAATTGTTTAAAAGGCTGGCCATGGTGGCTCACGCCTGTAATCCCAGCACTTTGGTAGGCCAAGGCGGGCAGATCACCTGATAGTGGGAGTTGGAGACCAGCCTGACCAACATGGAGAAACCCCATCTCTCCTAAAAATACAAAATTAGCCGGGCATGGGGGCACATGCCTATAATCCCAGCTACTTGGAAGGCTGAGGAAGGACAATCGCTTGAACCCGGGAGGCAGAGGTTGGGGTGAACCGAGATCATGCCATTGCACTCCAGCCTGGGCAATAAGAGCAAAACTCCAACTCAAAAAGAAAAAATTTTAAAAAATTAGCTGAGCGTGGTTGTGGTGGCACATCCTGTAGTTCCAGCTACTCCGGAAGCTGAGGCAGGAGGATTCTTTGTTTGAACTTGGGAGATCAAGACTGCAGTGAGCGATGATCTTGCCACTGCACTCCAGTCTGGGTGACACAGCAAGACCCTGTCTCCAAAAAAAGAAGAAAAAAAGAGAAAGAGAAATAGAGTCAGAATAAAGTATGTGTAGCGGGCCAGGCTGTCAGGGACTCTGCAGTCACACCCAACAAAGAATACTCCAGAGACATGGGCTGTTAATCATGTTGGGATTTATATCCCTCCTCAAATATTTGGACAGGCTGCCAGGCAGGAAAGGAGCAAGTGAATTTTGTATGATTCCCAAAGGAGAATTAGGACCCCTGGGTTTAAGTTGTGGAAATGCAGATTTGGGCTCAGCATAAAGAGGAATTTTTCAATCATTACGGTGATGCGGGGAGGGAAAGGGGAGGGGACTTGGTGGCCCCTCCCATGGGTGCCCACAGCACCCTGGGGTCTCCCACCTCCCATGCCTGTTCTCTGAATTCTTTGTGACACTCTGGTTCCATTAGGAACTCCTTGACCTTCGATCCGTGGGCATACGCTGAGGGAATACCACCCCTAGGCCCAGGAAACAGAGATCCTCCTGGCCTTTTCGCTTTCTGTTCTTTCAAGCTGCTCCAGATAAAGATGTGAGGTCTCCAAGGCTCTCTCCCTGGAGATCAGAGAAACCAGCACGGAAAGAAAGAGACTTTCACTTGTTTTGACCCACCTGTTCCCAGTGATGTTGCTGTGGCCTTACTGTGACTCAGAACTTTCTCCCAAATCACTTTCTCCCATGTCCTGGTGACTTTTGTGGAACGTCCCTGTAAACACTGTTTAATGTACTGGCCTCCTCCACAGGGCCTCACGCACCCTGACAGCCCGTGGCTGGGCTGGGCTTACATGTAAGTGCACCCCTGTGGTGCCTGGGCCTTGCATCCTCCACAAAAGAGCAGGTGGAGGATATGGCTGGTGGGGGTCAGAAGCCTGCAAAACCAGGAACCCAGGACTGACAGCCAGGGCACCTTTGCTTCATTTTATGAGTGTCCTTCTATGCCTGGAGCTACTCTGCACTTAAGAAATATGTACTTTTCATGCAATGCTGTTAGGATTCAGAAGAGTTCTCCTTGGAAAGCAGAGTCAAGGCTTACTCACGGGCAAATTCCCAACCGCCTCCAGCATTGGAGCCCTGTGGGCATCTGGTCCTCTCTGTCTCCAGGAAAGTGGAGTCTGAAGTAGGACTCACACCTCAATTTGCACTAACAGAAGTCAATTTCTTATGTCAGCCTTCAGCTTCCACTTTCCTGGTCACCTTTCTTAGCTTTTTCTCTGCTGATGCCACCCCTGACTCATGGAATTACCCCAGACACCACAGGGCTTATGGGATTCTCAGAGTGCACAAGTTTTCAGGGTGACCCGTCCTGTGAGTGCCTCCAAGTGGAAGCCGAGTTAGTGCTTAGAGCAACAGGGGCACTGATGAAACTGTGAAAAGCACCTTGGCAAGGACGGAGCCTGAGCTCATAGTGGGAAGGCTAGCCAGCCCTGCTGCCAGTATCCAGGAAGGCAAACTCTCTCCTAAGGGACTTCAAAACCAGGCTCAATATCCAGTTATCTGTAGTGTCGCGGTTATACCCATCCAACCACTGATTCAACAACCAGCCTCCTGTGGGGAATGCAGGTCTTATTCTTGCATGACTTGGAGGTTCCTGATATCTCTACTGACATCCAACAACTGCTAACTCAAGTACCTAAGAGGGTAGGGTGGGGAGGAATGCCAGCCCAGAGCTGGTATTTGCATTATGTGCTATGCACTCACAAAACATTATTTTAGTTTTAGGGATACTGAATAATTCTTCCCAAAAAACTCTGCATTTGGTGACTATCCTGTTCCTGGTCCTGAGTTTGCTCACGTCGCTCCTGAGCTCTGGGTTTACCTTCTACAACAGCATCAGCAACCCTTACCAGACGTTCCTGGGGCCGATGGGGGTGTACACCTGGAACGGGCTCAGCGGTGAGTGGCCCTGTGAGACCCGGTGCTCTGCAGAGGACCGCATCCCTCTTGTCCCCGTGTCTCCACCTCTCACACACGCATGAACATACAGTCACGTTTACACCAAGGAAACTATGAGGACCTCCCATGAGCTAAGGGCTGGGGTTTATTTTGTCAATCCAAAGTGTTTATGAAGCATCTCTGGAAATATAATTCTGTTTTAAATACACTATTGAGGAGACTTATAACAAGCCAGCCTTTGCTTTTGAGACTCTAACAGAAGAAGTCAAAATGCACAAAAGTCAACAAAATATTGACCGGGCTCCTGCCATGTGCTTAACTCCAAACTAAGCTCTGTGTGGCATATAGAAGCACACACATGTGCATACACATACACATGCACACACACACACATGTGCATACCCACACACACATGAACACACTGGCACACTCTTCCTTCTCTTTCCTCTTCCACATGACAAGAGTCCACTTAGTCTCCACACATGACATCTCTGCATGCTTGTGCCACAGAGCCACAGATAATGGCACATAAGAGAATCTGGGGGCAATACCTTTCTTGTGGGCTACCTGTGAGCCTGGAGTGTGGCTGGGTGGTGTTGCTTGGTTATTTTATTTGTTTCATGGGTGTGGTGCTGGGAGGATGGAGCCCAGATGGGAAGTGGGTCCCAGCTTTGACTCACAGTCTTTTGGCTTTCACTGGGTTTTGCCAGGGCTCTGCGGCTGCCCATCTGCCCAGAGCAGGGCCGGGGAAGTGCCTCTTTGCCCTGCTCAGCTGTCTTCAGGGCCTTGCTCCCCCCAGGCAGCCAGGTTTCCCCTGTTCTTTCCCTCTCTCCATCATTGCAACTGGACCTTGGGAATGAAGCCTGTCCTAAGGAAATGATTTCTGAGGTGGCTTCACAGAAGCTTCAGGTGACACATTTTAACACAGGCCTGAAATTTTCAAGCACAAGAAGGAGGCTCTGGATATCAGACATGTCAGGAAGCCTGAAAGGAGGGGCTGAGAGCAGCACCATCCTGTCCCTCCATTGGGTGTCATCCTTACCACGAGGCAGGTGCAGGTGGCTGGAGGAGGCCAGCAGCTCCATGCCATGTAGTAGAGATGTGCTGAGGAGTATGAACAACTGGCTCTCCAGTGGGGAGAAACAAAGAGAGAAAAAAGCCCTGGTGATTGGAATGGTGTAAGCACAGCCACGTGACCGTTTTCAAACTCCCAATGTGAGATCACTGATGTAGAGTTGAGATGTAAAAACCGGCCCCAGCGCAGCACAGGTAGGACGGTGAGGGATGCTTTTTAAAATGGAAAAGCATTAAGCCAGGACTACAGGTGGGCTGGGTTGCATTACATAATCACACCCCAGCTCCGAGGATTTGGGGTCAGGCTGGTTTAACCACATTCATATATGACTGGCTCTTTCTTTCTGTGCTTGTATTGCTTGGTGGTAAAAACAAATAAATCCCCCAATTTAAAGGGCAGCCACTGTGGATGAGGCACAACAGTCCTATAGAATGAATATCACTGCTTCTCTTTCTTAGAGCAGAGCTGAGTGTCAGAGGTTAAGGGACTTTGTTACAAAATCAGATATACTCACCTGAATGCCAGAGTCCTTTGCCCAAGCTACTTGCATGATGATGGTTCACCCCTGTCAACCAAAACCAAAGGTAAACCAATTGGTACCCGTGGCCAGGGCAAAGAGATAGATTATTTTTACTTTTGCTGATGTAACTAAGAAAGCACGAGAAGCAGTGACTTCAGACACAGCTCGAGTTAGGGTCTTGGCCCGTGTCATGAGGACTGTTTCCTGCCATTGCTCCATCTATCAGAATCCTCGGTGTTGACTCCATCATTCATTAATTGGCTGGATCAATCCTCTTGAAGATAAGATGACTGCTGGCCACTCTGGGCTCATTGCTGATGGTGGCAGCCCCAGGAGAAAAAAACTTCTCATTTCCTTCAAATTCAAAGAAAGTCCTGGGCTACTTTGCACTGGCATTGCCCTTCTCCCATCCCTTGACCAATCTCTGTGGCCAGCAGGGTTGAATTCCCCAAGCCATCCACTGATTGACTAAGGCTACCTGCCCATCCTGGAGCTGGGGCTGGAGTCGGCCCTTCCCCAGCCACAGGGGTGAGTGGGAAAGGAAGACTGCGTTCCTGGAGGGAAAACAGGTGCCAGGGCCAGAGTGGAGGGCCAGGTGTGGCGCCGGCCAAACCACAGGGGCCCAGCATTGCTGTGTCTGCAGCCTGCAGGGTTCAAAGTCTGCCACCTCTTCCATAGGCTGTGGCTTCCACATCTTTGCTCCTCCACAGTGGAGTATGGGCTGGCTTTGCATATAGCAGAGGCCTCATGCATGTTTGGGAATAAAAACAGGGGCCAGACAGCCTCCCTGCAGCCCTGCCTACTCCTATCCACAAAGAATTATTGGATAGAGAGGGAATTCCTGCCACCTTCCTTTCCTGGCTCAGGGGCAAGTTCTCACACACAGAGGGAGGCTGTGAGGTGGGCAGAAAGCAGCCTGAGAGGTTGATGTGGAAGGAGCAGATTGCGTTCTGCTGCCTGCCTAGGAGAAGGCCTCGCACAGATTGGCTTCCTCTAAATGCCCCTTGAGGCTTCTTGACCCTAATGCTTTGATAGGCCTGACTTTTGCCCAAAGTAACCCTTTGAGGGCCCTGATTTTCTTCACAGGAGCTTTGAGGATTGGAGAACTTACTGAAACTCTCAGTTTCAAGGAGGCTCAGCCTGCAGAAGGGTTTGTGTGCAGAGATGCCTTAATTCTTGCCTTGGGTCATGGCTGTGGGAGAGCACGATCAGACTGACCTCTGGGAGTCCTGGGGCCAGAAGGAATTGCTCCAAACCCCTAGGGGCTGGATTTGAACAACCTCTGCTTAGCCAGCAGATGTTGGGTAGGGAAGGAAGTGGGTTTGCTGGCTTGTTTCTGATAGAAAGAAGCAGTTTCTGCTTTGAGGAGACAAATAGCAGTCTCACTTCCTAGGTTCCCGTGACCTCTGACCTCAGCCTACCCTCTGCACCACACTGACCTGATGAGGCTGCATCCTGACCTCAGGGGATAAAATTGTCGACTGAGAGAAGCTTGGAGCCAGAGAGAACTTTGCAGACCGCCTGTTCCAAATACATTTGTGTCTCAACTGGGGAACCCAGAGAGCAGAAAGGGATCAGTAGGTCACGGGGCCCGAGGGTCACAGACCAGGACAGAAGCCAGGGTCCGTGAGCCTTCCGAAGCTCCTCATCTACCCCGGGGCTTCCTCCAGCCCCTGTAAGTCCTTCTGTCCCAGAGGCTGGAGAAGCCTGGCAGGTAGAGGCTCTGGGCATCTCGTCACTAAAGGGGACTCAGGTTGGCATTTTGCGTCTGTGTGTCAGCCCCTCCCGATTCAAATCAAAGTTCTAGGCAGCCCGCTCTGGAAAAAAGCATTTAGCCTATATTCATCCTGCCCCTTTATGATTAAGCTTTTATAAGAAACTTCACAAGAGGAAAATGAAAGATAATTAAGGCCGTGAGGCACCCGGAGAGCTTCAGAGGGCCAGGGCTTTTGTTCGGACAAATTATTGAGAAATAAAACCATTATGTTGAGGATGAAGGTCTGTCATCAAGGAGCGTTTAAAACATTCACCTCATACAAAGCCCCTCTAATTAAGGCCTTTTGAAGGACCGTTTGGAAGGTTTCCCTAGGTGTGGGTTATAGCAGGATACATTTGATGTCCACTGAGTTCCGGGTACGTGGCGGCAGACAGAGTCTCAAAGGGCTTCTATGGCCAGGATCCCCTGGCGGCCCCCTCTGCACATCAAACCTCACTGGGTGAGCCTACTCACCGGCCTCATCACAGGCCCTGGAACATAGGCATCCTTATCCTCCACAACCTTTCTTTTAACAGCTTTATTGACACATGAGTCACACACCATATAATTCACCCATTGAAGTATACAATTTCATGGTTTTTTGTATGTTCTCAGACATGTGCAAGCCTCACCACTGCCAATTTTAGAATCTTTTGATCATCTTGAAAAGAAACCCCATGCCCGTTAGCTATCACCCCCTCCCAGCCCACTTCCAGCCCTAGGCAACCGCAAAAGCCCTAATCTACATTTGTTTGTTTGTTTCTATCTCATCCCCTTTGGAAGATGAGGAATGAGACTCAGAAAGGCTACATGACTCCTCCAAGTTCACCTAGCTAGGATTTGCAATCCTGTTCTCTCTGACTCCAGAACTACGTGCTTTTAACTAGACAAAAATGGCTCTCCCAAGTCTGTACTGAAGCATATTCTTTAAGGCCAGGCACAGTGGTTCACACTCAGCACTTTTGCAGGCAGAGGCAGGTGGATCACTTGAGTCCAGGAGTTCAAGACTAGCCTGGGCAATATAGAAAAAGCTGATCTCCACAAAAAATTAGCCAAGCATAGTGGCATGTGCCTGTAGTCAGCTAGTCAGGAGGCTGAGGTGGTAGGATCAATGGAGCCCAAGAGGTGGAGGTTCAGTAAGCTGAGATCATGCCACTGCACTTCAGAGCCCAGGGGACAGTGAGACCCCATCTCAAAACAAACAAAAAAGCATGTTTTCTAGTGAAGGATATTGTGAAGAATAAAAAAGGGAAGACAGAAACGTACAATAAGTTCTCTTCTCTAATGAGTTTTGTAAGGAGATCCCTCCTGATTAGACACTCTTGCCAGTGGCATCATATGCCATGAGATTCAAGCTCCTGGGATGGCATTTTTGTGGCTCGCAGGGCAGCCCAGTCTCGGTACCCAGTTCTTAGGACCCTGGGACCTCTCCCCAGCAGCTGAGCTTGTATCTCACAGTCCCAGATGCTTCAGGCCCACTGCCCACCCAGGGTCTTTGTTGAGGCAGCTTCGTCCATCTGTGATGCCCTGTCCTTCCTCAGCTCTTCCCAGACCTCCTTATACAGCTTCTTTCTGAACTGTCCTATTCACTCATTCATTCAGCACACTACTACTGCATTCACCACCTAGGAAGTGCACTGTTTGGTAGACCAGTTGCACAACTACTTCTGAAAGCGTTTGAGTCAGCATGTTTGCTGTTGGTCATACACAGCCTTGCACAATCTTTAGTGTTCTATGCCTAGACATCTACTTTGTGTCTTACAATTTTGTATCTTCTCCCTAGTGCTTAAAAGAGTGTAAACTCCCGTGCAGATACTCAATACATACCCACAGATATGTGTTCCGTAAAGATAAGTGACATTAAAAACTGTATCACTATGCCATGCATGAAACTCCATCTTCTTTGCAGCATCCTCCGTTTTTGTGACCATGATACTGTTTGTGGCGAACACACAGTCCAACCTTCTCTCCGAAGAGTTGTTCCACATGCTTTACCCGACAACCGCCAGTAAAGGAACGACCCACAGTTACGGATACTCGTTCTGGCTCATACTGCTCATCATTCTTCTAAATATAGTCACTGTAACCATCATCATTTTCTACCAGAAGGCCAGATACCAGCGGAAGCAGGAGCAGAGAAAACCGATGGAATATGCTCCAAGGGACGGAATTTTATTCTGAATTCTCTTTCACCTCATTTTGGCATTGCCTCTGTTTTACATCAGCCCTGAGTAGTAACTGGTCAGCTTCTCTGGACAATTCAGCATGGTAACGTGACTGTCATTGATGACAGTGTTTGTGTTTCGTGACACTGTATTCTTCATTGATGCTGTACTCCTGAAAAGTTTCTCCCACAAGGTTGGGGAAAATGAATGGGAAATATAGCCCGTCTGTGTGGCTTTCAAAGCAGTAGCATCATGACGAGCGTAACGACCCTTCTGACCTGGTCTCATGATCTGAAATAATAAAAGGTTGTATCATGTTTCTTTTCTTTGAGTATCTCAAAGCACTTCAGCTCCTATGATCTCATTCCCCTCAGGAGGGACCAGGTATTTTTATTCTACTCTATACATGAAGACTTCTGAGAACAGAGGGTTTCAGAACTCACCTTTCCAGGACCAAGTGCTGGAGGCAAAGAGAGACTTTGGAGTAAATGACTTGGTTCTCTGGACCCTCAGTTGCTGGCATATTCAAACCCAATGGTGGGTAAAAGTGATTATATGTGATCCTCAAACACATTTTTGAGATTCCAAGATGGGGTTTGGGTCAGAAAGAGAATAGAAATGAGAAGATCAAAGAGAAAAATGATAGCCCTGTGGTCTATATGGTAAAGAGGCTAAACATTATATTTTTGGTTTAATAGGATTGTGGTGAATTCAGTCAAAATGGAAATGAAACATTGCAGCAAGTTCTAGCAACCACCATGTCAACCAACAGCCTTAGTTTCTGTGGTGTAGACCCGGGTGTGGCAGGTCTGATGGGAGTGTGCCATCCATCAGCAGGCTCCTGCCCAGCTAGAGACTGAGGGAGAAATGGGTTGGAACACTGTGGCTTGCAGGCATTCATTCCTTGAGTCAGAGACAGGGCAAACGTGGAATGCGGGCATGGGGTAGGGTAGCCCTTTGAGAACAGATTGGGTGGTTCCCGGTTTCATGAGAAGCCAGTGGGCAACCAGGAAAATTTTTTAAAGGCAACAGAATGGATCTGACCTTCTTTCCAGTAGACTATTTTCCCAGAAAATCACTTTGAGAATCTTTTGCGCTTGACTAGTTCACAAGTTAGCCAGGTTGAACACTGATAGGGTTCTGAAATGATCACCTTGCATGTCTTGATGGGACTAGGGCCAAAAGGAGCAGAATTTCCTGGGTGTGATTTGCAGAGCAGCATCTCTTTGGGCAGAAGAATATCTCATTTATGAAGCTACCAGGGATTAATGACCTTCTTACTCATTATTTTTTAACACTGTCTTAGAAAGAATATTTTTCATTTAAGAAATACACACAGGATACCTGCGATGTGGCTAGCACAGTGCTAATCAGGGTGTCTGCCCCCATAGAGCTACTGTTGGACAGTTAAGACAGCTATTCAGAAAGCAATTGCTAAACTCCATTTAAAAGAGGTATTTAGTCACAAATTGTGCTCATTCGTTGAAAGGTCGGTTCTCTATCACATTCTGCCCTAAAGTTCTACTTATTCAAAGTTACTCTTAATATTAAATTTGAATGTATTTGTAAAAATCTGATCAACAGTGAGCATTTTCTAAATTCTTTGGATCTAGAAACACATTCTTTGAAAGCTTGCATTTTATATCAGATTTTAATAATGTGAACAAGCAATGAAGAGGAAATAGCTATAGATAACAAACCCGCAGAAACAATTGCTAAATAGGCACTCACATCGTGTGTTTGTGTGAATGATTGTGTATCGTGGAGACAGCACTGCATTTATTCACCTCAGCATTGGAGCAGAGCTCGGTTTCCTTAGGGGGAAACATGTTCTTAGTACTTATATCACAAATGACCTTTAAAACGTGGGAAGCAGGTAAATGGAACTCTATTTCACAATTTGGGAGACGAAGAGAACGGTTTCCTTTATGTGTTTTAAGGCAGAAGATAATGAAACTACACATTCAAAGTCTGTAGAAATGGCTTTGATGCTATTCACAAGCACAGGTGGGTGTGCGTTTCACAAGCACAGGTGGGTGTGCGGAAGGGTGAACACCTCCATCCCTCGGCCTACAAGATGGGTGGATGGCATAGTGAGGCAACAATTCATTAGACAATGAATAGTAATTTGCTGTTTTAAAATGACTTAATAAATGGACATTGTTTTACATTTGGTGAATGGATTTGCCTGAAGCACTATTTTGAAGGGGTCTGAACTAGTCATATTATGACCCTTGAAACATTGTATGACTCTAATGAAGCCACATGGTCTTGTTATGATGATCTGGGTTACAAGGTTTATCCATATTTGCAAAATAAGTAAGTTGTGTAAAATACATGCTCTTCATATAGTCTATGATGATAACTTTAGAGAAATCAATACTTTGTTGTCAAACTGATTGGGCTCAGCCAGTGAGTTAGTGTTTGCAAAGCACTGGGGTACAGGAGGGAACCTCCAGGTGAGCTTTGCTTTTGTCATTATAATTGTGTCTGATCATCTGAACAAACCCTGTGGGTTAGGCAGGATGGGAGCATTGCGTCCTTGGATATGATATTTCTCAGGGTCCGCCTAGTGATCCTGCAGCCTGCCTCACATGGCCATGCACTAGTGATGCCCTTGTATGCTCCCGGTGGAGTCGCAGGTACGCGCCAGCAGCTTCGTGCCTTTTGAGGCTGCTCAGCCTCTTGGAGGGCCTGGGACCCTGCAGATTCTGCAAAGGGCAGCAGGTGCTAAGCAGAGTTGGCGCTCCTTCCCCACCCCTGCCTACCCAGCAACCCTCTTTCTCTTACACTGGAACCGGTCATTCAGGGTAGACTCACAGCAGGTTTCTGGTTGACTAATCTGTTGCCTTTCTACAACCCAGACAACAGGCAAGATGTGTAGGGGGCAGGGATGGCTCAGAGTCAGGGGTCCTCTGACCCTGAAATTCCAGTGTAGAGAGAAGCTGGGGTCCCTTGGTCCCTGCGCCCCTCTGGACTCTTCAGACCCAGCACTCAGAACTTTCAGGGGCCTCAGGCAGATAAAGTCGTCAGCCAGTGGTGCAGAGGATGGATCCCTCATAACAATTGACCAGCTCTCTAGCCCTGGTCCTCATCCCCTTAGACGCCTCTGCCTCCCAGGACTTGAGAACATTCGTAGGCTGCTCTGACATCCCACAGACAGCGGTGAGAAACCAGCAGTCACTGCCTACTTCTGAGCTCATCTTTCCTCATGAAAAATAAATAAATAAACGAATGAGTAAGATAATCAACAATCAGTGCAGGATGAAGCTGGGAAGTTCTGGGGTCACGCCGCCTAGGATCTGCTACTCACGACTCAGAGAAGTGACTTCATCTCAGTCAGCCTCATTCTAATCATCCATGCAATGGGATCACAAGAGCTGGTTTAGCTTGCAGGCCTGTTGTGAGTGAGCCTTAATAAGGAGCTCTGTGCCCTTGACAGCTCAGGGTGGCCCCCTCTTTCACAGACCCATAAGTCCCTAGAACACAGTAGAAACTGTGGGTGGGACCCATGTCACCACCCTTAGCCACTGCAGGCCACACTCATTCTGCTGTCCTATAAACAAACAAGTAAAAAACAAACCACTTCGGCCCAGAGGGGTTAGTAGACCTGCCCAGGAACTCAAGCCGACAAGTGGCAGAGCCAAATGGAAACAGGTCTCCAAGTCCTTTCTTTCTGTGTTTGATTCATTTCCATAATTTGTGTGTATCAGGCCAATGAGAGGTGCTTGGGTGGAGTCAGGAAGGGAAGGAAGGGTGGCCCCTGGTCCCGGAACTGTGTCCAGGTGGGAAGTGTGGCATTCCTGGTGTGCCCCAGAGGAGGTAAGGACTCACATCACCCCGTTTGTGGGTCTCATGGTGGGTCTTCTTTATTCAGAAGGAAAAGAGGCAGCTGGCTCAGGCAAAGGCATCCAATGTGTTTCATATGAACCCTTAGGTGAGCTTGGGTGCTGACCCCAGTGGGAGATGGTGGCGTCTGCATGGCCCTCCACACCTACCCAGAGGAGGACTTTGTGATTCTTCAAATAGAAGATAAAGCACTGCTGGTGACCAGGGCGCTGGTTTACTACAGCTGCACTGGAGAAGGGCCTGAGGTGTAAGGGATGTCTGTGAAACCTGAATGCCCCATGCGGGGTGGCAGTGAGGACGCCGTGGATACACAGGTACTATTTTCCCCGCTGTTAGGGCCGCCAATTCTGTGTTTGTTATGCTCTTGCTGACATATGTCCTCACGCTGCCCAAAGACCCTGAAAAATAAAGACAGTACTGGTTAGAATTTCAGACAATGTCCTAGTTTAAAAGAAAAACGGAATTTGTTTTAGTGACAGGTTTCAGACCATGAAAGTTTCATTTTCAAAATGTTCAAATGTTTAGTAAAAAGGGAAAATTGAGGAAGAAATGAATTATATTTTATGACTATTCATTTTAGAAAAATCACTGTCAGAAAGAACACCCCTCCTGCTTCTCACTCCCCTCCCGCCAAGTGGCAGGGAGGCGTTTCATTTCGTCCTGGCCCTTGGTTTCGTCCTGGCCCGCGGAATGCCCTGCGCCTCTGGCTCTCTTGGAGCACGCCACTTTGGCACCACGTTCAGCTCCCGTAAGTCACTGTTCCCATAGGGGGAAGCTTCTCCTTTTCTTACTCAGTGTAGGGACATGGTGGAGCCTCCCAGCGTCCCCCAGAAGAGAGTGGGGGTCCAAGTGGGGGTCCCAGTCCTTAAGGCTGTCTCAGCAGCAGAGACCACAGCCACAGGTGCCAGGCCTCGGGGGTGTGCCTGCCCCAAACCCTGCAAACAGGAGATTGTGTTGAATCCTCACAGCAAAAGCGTGTGTTGTTTTATAGTTAACCCCATCTGATAGATGAGCCACTAAGGCTGGGGTTGGCAAAGTGGTGACCCCACCACGCCACAACCAAGGAGGGGCTGAGCAGAGATTCTGATGCGGATTTACCCGCCAATGTCTCGTTGAGGCACACCTGGGATCTGTAGCCTGGCAGCGGCCCTGTGTGTGTATAAAAGGGTTGTATAGTCTGAAGTGCACATCCCAGCAGTAGACTTTGGCCTCCCTCTGCTGGCCCCAGGCCCGTCTCATTTTGAGTAACCCAGTGTGCAGGACTCTTGTGGTGTATACACTGGCAAACATTGACCTTTTGACTACAAATGTAACCATTTTCACTGATCACTACATGCTGACCAGTATCTTTCCTGTCTTCCTATATAGGTCCTGGTCTTAAGATCAATGAACCTTTTCCTTCCGCCAGGCTGGCAGATGGGAGGCATCGTTAGTTAACCCGCCTCTCCCACTTGGAAAGACAAAATAGTGTGTAGAGTCACGCTGTGAACTCTTCTCCAAGAGCAACACGTGAACTTAACAGAAACAGAAAGAAACCATAGTCCCTTTGAAAGAAGTGGCGGGCAGCAGCCTATTCTGTGAAGCAGATGGAAGACTGAGTCTCCAGAGCATGAGGGGAGAGACAGCCACTGGGACGCTCACTCCCACGGGGAGCTGCAACCCTCAGAAGCCTGTGACCCTGCCCAGCACTGGAGCTGAGTTAGTGAATGGTGGGGAGAACAGAGGAGGGAGCAGCATCGGGACAGGCTTTGTGGGCACTCCCAGGCTCCAGTGGCGATGGAGGGAAGCCATTCCTGATCCCATCCCACAGGGGACCTTGTGGAAGTCTGCCAGCCGACCGGGTGGTGGTGACAGGGGGAGAGAAGCTTCCAACTGAGCTTCGCCACATAATCTCGAGTAGGGACAAACCCCATTGGCTTGAACCCGGGGGAAGTGGGAAGTGTGCTATGGCCACGGGTGCAGGAGCTGGCACCCCTGCTTCCTGGGTGGCCCTGGAGGGGTGAGGCATGAAAGCCAGGTTTCTGTCTCTATCAGGAAGGCTCATGGCCTGGGCGGTTTTGAGTTCTGAGAGCAGGCTGCCTGGAACCCAGCTCGCTGCTGCTGGCCGAACCCTACGGATGTGAGGCCGCCTTACCAAGTGTGTGGGAGCTGAGTGGGACTGACTGCCACCTGCTCCTCCCCACTCCCCATGCGGATTTTTCTGTGCAGCAGCGGCAGCCACACTCATCTCTGGAACACTATCCCAGCAGCCAGAGAACTGCCCTCTAATCTCCCACTGAGGACACTGCTTGTGCCTGCATGTAGGGAGCCAGAGCGTGGACTTACCTGACCTAGCCTGACCCGCTTTGCCCCTTCACCTGCCCTAGTAAACACAAGGGACAGGGATGTTTGGGAGCTCCGGGGCCCCACCCATTGCCTGAGACACCAGAGTACCTCCCGTGGGTAACATGAGGCAAGCACCAACCCCATCGCTACCACCTCAGCTGGTGATCTTTTGCAAATGCCACCTCCTGGCTGGTGGTCAGCCGACATCATCCATTACAGCATCTGCAGGCACAATACCATATTACTCAGGAAGAAGAAAACTTCCGTGCAAACTCGACAACTGCCATTGCCTGCATCACCCTGGCTAACCAGATGTCAAGTCTTTCCATGTGCCTAGCACGTTACTACTATTGTTGGCTTTGAAAAAGCCAACACGCTAAAGCTATTTATAATCAAGAAAATCTTAGAGTCTGTGTCTCTCCCCTGCCACCCCCATCAGAGCTGGTGCTGGTACCCGCTGCTGGGAGACTAGACAAGTCATATCACTGGATCCCTTGTAGATATCCCTAGCACCAGCCTGGAATGTGGCAGCCCCACTGGGTGGCTAGACCCAGAGGAGCAGCAGCATTCACAGTAGTCTGGCCCTCAGGGGCTGCTACTCCTAGGGGAAGTAGGAGTGCACACATTAAGGGAGCACCCTGTGAGACAAAGGAATTCAGAAAGCAGATCTTGGGTGCCAGAACTTTCCACGGGTGGGAAGTTTCTTTCAGGAGAGGCACAGGTGCAGTGCTGGGTTTGGTGGGGAAAGTCTGTTGCTCTACCCAAGTAGTCAGGCAGCCCTGGTACTCGTGAATGGTCTTGGAGAAGGGGACTTCTTCCATCTCCTGGCCACCACAGCAGAGGTAGTGGGGGCTTCTCCCACAGGAGCTTGGTGTGGGCGTATTAGTTGACAGCCTTTCTGAAACACTTTAGGGTGATTGCATCCTCACAGCATTCCCTTCCAGGATCAGGTTTGCATGGGAGAGATAGAGATTCACAATCCAATCCCTCTCTACATCAGTATTCCTGACGAATAAGAGCTGCTTGTCTGATCTGAACAGCTGGAATACCAGGTCAGGCTGAGTGGGCTGGGAGGTGGATTACTTTCCTTCTGGCCTGGAAAGAGAACTGTGGTGGATCCCTCACCTTTCCCCGAAAATAACTCAGTGCATTTTACTGATAGCTTCCTCAGTCACTTCTGTCAAAGCTGGGACCTCCACCCACCACTGGGATATTGCATTTACCCACCTGCTCTAGCTGCAGCCATTTTCTTTTTAACCCATGGGCACCTCCTACTGGCCTGGAGCCTGAACTGTTCGACCTAGTGAATAAAATACTGGGGATTTTGTTTTTAAGTGCATACCACTGGGGAATGAGATATTCATGAGACCACTGCCATTCCAGCCCCACATGAGACAGTGAATCTGCTCACACACACAACACATTTTTAGTACATCCAGCATCTGAGAAATCCATCACACACAGATTCTCCATAAACAAGGAACTCATACAGAGTCTTTGCCACTGAAAGTATGCAGAGCTGAAGCTAGCTGAAAGTAAACTTTAAACATTAAAGTCACATCCTCAAGGGGAAAAAGTTTTAAATCCAGTCAAATAAAAAATTAATTAAAAATCATAACAAGAAATAGTCTACCCAAATGAGAGTAAATCAGAAAGATAATTCTGGTGATATGAAAAAACAAGGTTCTAAAAACACCAACAAAAGATCACACTAACTCTCCAGCAGTGAGTCTAAGTCAAGATGAAATCTTTGAGCTACCAGATAAAGAATTCAAAAGATAAATTATTAAGTTATTAAAGGAGAGACAAGAGGAAAGTGAAAACCAACATAAAGAAATATTAAAAACAATTCAGGACATGAATGAAAAACTTTCTAAAGAGAGGCATATTTTAAAGAAAAAACAATCAGAACTTTTGGAAATGAAAGACACATTTGGGGAACTACAAAATACAGTGGAAAGTTTTAGCAATAGACTAGACCAAGTAGAAGAAAGAAATTCAGAGCTCAAAATCAAGGCTTTCAAATTAACCTAATCAGACCAAAAAAAAAAAAAAGGGAAAAAAAGAATTTAAAAGAAATAAACAAAGTTTCCAAGAAATATGGGGTTATGTAAAACAGCCAAGCCTAAGAATTATAGGTATCCCTGAGGGAGAAGAAACAGCAAATGTATGGAAAACCTATTTGAGTAAGTAATTGAGGAAAACTTCCCTAGCCTTGCTAGAGATTTAGACATTCAAATACAAGAAACTCAAAGAACTCCTGGGAGACTCATTGCAAAAAGGACATCACCAAGGCATATAATCATCAGGCTATCTAAAGTCAATGTAAAGGAAAAAATTTTATGAGCAGTTAGACAAAAGCACCAGGCAACCTACAAAGGAAAACCTATCAAACTAACAGCAGACTTCTCAGGAGAAACATTACATGACAGAAGGGAATGGAGTCACATCTTTAGTCTCCTCAAAACAGAATAATTGTCAGTCAAGAATTTTGTATTCAGCAAAACTAAGTTTCATAAATAAAGGAGAAATAAAATCTTTCTTAGACAAGCAAATGCTGAGGGAATTTGTTAATATTCAATCAGTCCTAAAAGAAATGCTAAAAGGAGTTCTAAATCTTGAAACTAAAGGTTGATACACACAGAACAGAAACTCCTGAGGGCATAGAATTTACAAAACAATAATACAATGGAGAAAACAAAGTTACTAGGTAACAATCAACACAATGACTGAAACAGTAACCCACATCTCAATATTAATGTTGAATATAAATGGCCTAGATGCTCCACTTAAAAGATACAGATTGGCAAAATGGATACAAAATTACAAACCAAGTATCTGCTGTCTTCAAGAGACACACCTAACATGTGAAGGTTCATAGAGACTCAAGGTAAAGGGGTGGGAAAAGATATTTTGTGCAAATAGAAAACAAAAGTGAGCAGGAAAAGCTATTCTTATACCAGATAAAACAGGCTTTAAAGCAACAACAGTAAAAACAGGAAAGAATGACATTACATAATGATAAAAGAACCAATTCAATCAGAAGACATAACAATCCTAAATATATGTGCATTTAATTCCAGAGCTCTCTGATTCATTAAAAAAAAAAAAAAATTGCCATTAGACCTTAGAAAAGAGATAGACAGTAACACAATAATAGCGGGGGACTTCAACACTCCACTGATAGCACTAGAGAAATCATCCACTCTCCTCCAAGTATGGGGTGGTGATGTCCCCAGTGACAACTTGTGCAGTTTGATGCCAATGCCTTGATACTGTGGTAAGGTCAACCCATCTCACCCACCATTGCTTTTCCACCATCTGTTCAAGTATCCCCAAAGCAAAAAAGGAAATAACATCTAAGTATTGTGATGAAAATAGTTTTGATCTTGCAGACCTCACAGTGTCATCTCAGGAGCCCCCAGGAGTCTGGGACCACTCTTTAAGACCTGATGCTATAGATACCTCCCACCCAAACCCTGCCATTATAAGTCAGGCAATTTATAATGGCAGGCAATTTATAATAAATCAGGCAAATCTAGTTTATTAAATAAATGTCACACACCTGGTTTTGGTCTTCCCATCAGTTAGGTTTCGATATAGAATTTCCAAGAATCCAAACAGTTCTGAATCTTTAAGACAACCTTCTATTTCTTTGGGTAATATTTACTTCCCTGTGGGTAGCTTCTTAGACTTGGGGAAAAAGTCCCTTCTTCAAAAGGTGATCAATGGAGATGAGCCAAAAACTCAAATTAGCTTGATGACTTGGAGTTTATATCACCATTAAAAATCATTTGAATAGTTATTCACTGATTTAGAGAAAATAATCTCATCATCTCGTGGGTCCTCAACACTAAAGCTTAAAATGTCAACACTTCCAAATGGCCTGCGTCTAATCTTTGGAAGACTCACTCTGCCATCAGCAATGCACCTCCATGCACAACCAGTCTCTGTGTTAACCAGCCCAAGGCCCTGCTCCACCTGGTCTGTAAATATACTCCCTGAAGCTGACCTTCTTAGAATGAGTGAGGTTGCTGAATATACATCTGTTGGCCATAGCTGTTCTGGATTCTTTTCTTTTCAACAGAGTCTCACTCTGTCACCCAGGCTGGAATGCAGTGGTGCAATCATGGCTCACTGCAGCTTCAACCTCCTGGCCTCAAGCTATCCTCCTGCACTGCCCTTTCAAAGTGCTAAGATTATAGGCGTAAGCCACCATGCCAATGCCCAGTCCTGGACTCTTTCTTTGAATTGGAATTAACTTTTCTTTCCTTTTTTTTTTTGAAATGGAATCTCACTCTGTCACCAAGGCTGGAGTGCAGTGGCATGATTTTGGCTCACTGCAACCTCTGCCTCCTGGGTTCAAGCAATTCTCCTGCCTCAGCCACCTGAGTGGCTGGGATTACAGGTGCACACCATCATGCCCGGCTAGTTTTGGTTTTTTGTTTTGTTTTGTTTTTTTGGTATTTTTTAGTAGAGATGGGGTTTCTCCATGTTGGCCAGGCTGGTCTCGAACTCCTGACCTCAGGTGATCCGCCACCCATTAGCCTCCCAAAGTGCAGGGATTACGGGCATGAGCCACCATGTCTGGCAAACTTTTCATTTTTCGAGGGCTCCATTATGTCTTTACAAAAATTCAAAGTTATACAATAGTTTGTAATCACATGTAATTTTTTTTTTAATCTTCAAGAGCTTTCCCTGCATCATCTGGAAATGTGTTCAGTAGTGTGGAAGCAAGCTGTGCAGCAAATGTAAAGCCTCCTGCTTTTAGATTTTAAATGCACAAGCCAGGTTCTCTTGTAGCAGAAGCTCCCAGTGGGAGGGCTACCCAAAGACCCTGTAGCATAAAATACTTCATTTTATCTTGAAGGAAATCTGCTTATTGCAGGCTCTCCGAAGTATCTGGCTCCTTCCTGTAGGTTTAGTTTTAGGCTGATGTATTCCATAATTTTCTTTGTTTCTATCTTTGAATGCTGGAAAAGAGGCTAGGAAAGAGGGAGGAATAATTGCATTGACTCCTCAAACTACAGAAGACTTAAAAAAAGAAAAACTAGAATGTGTTTAAATTGCATCTTTATCTTGATCCAAGGTGACCATTTATCTTTGTCACCAGCAACACTCAGGTCTACCCTCTGCCAGGACAGGGGCTTCCAGATGACCTGCGTGCCCATTGGACTATTGGACTCTACACACAATGGTCTCAGATCTCTGTATTTGTTTAGTTTCTGGATTTTTCCTTTCCAGATAAATGCTCTCTTTTCTTGCTGCTTGTTTTTTCTTTCAGTTTATTTCTCCGCCATTTAGACATTCATTTGTAGAAGACCATGCCCCACTTCTAATTTGCTGGTTCTAGTTTTGTGTGAGTATAACGGCACCCAGCTGAGCTTCCTGGCCCCATTCCTTCTTTCAACAATGCATGGGCATCCTTCTTGGTTGAGGTGCTATGCTGAGTGCCAGAAATATGGAAATAGATGAAGGCAGTAGTGGAATAAGGATAGTGTACCACAAGCGCCCAATGGAGGGAGCAATTGTCTGGATGAGTCAGTAGTAAAGTCATCCTAGAGGAAGAGATGGAAGGACGACTAGACGATTGTCCTAGAAGTGCGAGGGGGAGGACATTCTGGCCCCTGTCCTGGGGACTTCTCTTTGAGAACTGCTGTTTGAACCAGTTTTCAAGCCACACAGGAAAACAGCCCCCTTCCTTGAGAGTCTTGTCCCCAGATAGCATTCCACAATTCAGTCACAGTCTTGGTTCTGAATCGGCTGATTCCAAAGACTAAATAAATCTACCTGTAAGATTTGCTTCCATTCAGGCTGCCACCTTGGGCTTCCGAGGCAATTCCTAAATCTGTTTTGAGAAGGGTCACATAACTGAAATAGATAAACAGTCTTCTATAGTAAGTAGGAACTGTTTTTAACCTGCAAATAGGTTTCTAAATTAGTTTTTGTTATGTCATAACATAGAACTCAATTGGAACAATATTATAAAAGGAAGGTTAGGATCCCAAGATGGTCTCCATTTTGCAACTGAGAATCTGTATCTTAATAAAGCCTTTGAAACTAATTTCCATGTTTTACTCTGTTTCTATGGAGAATGACAGTTATGGAGGTTGGAGATGTGGAGAATGTGGTTATATCCATGCATAGGATATGACGAAGCAACTGGAAATCACACTTGAGGAGATGATACGTACAATATGATGTTGCATGAAAAACGCAGGAGTCAGATTGTTAACACAGGTGCTTCTGGGTGGTGAGGAGTACTGGGTTGAATTTTTCCTAACACTGTCCTGTTAAAACAAAAGTCCTCTGTATTCACACAATGCTTTTGATACCGAATGTGTAGTTATCCACAGCAAATACCCCAATTCTGTGGGGGCAACAGCTGGGTGTCCTACAGTTTAATTCAATTCTGACACTATCTACTTGGAGTCTGGGCAGACTCCCCAAATTAAAGAGGTTACCCTCCCAAGACTGCCCCACTTCAGACACCAATCACAAGTCATGGGTCTCCAGGTTACCCACACGTCTCTCCATCTTGGCTGCAAATCAGAGGTTCGCCCATTCCCCTCCTCTAGTTTGATAATTTGCTGTAATGAATCACAGATTAAGGGGAACACATTACTCCCTATTATGAGTTTGTTACCAAGATACAACTTAGGAACAAATGGCAGAGACACATAGGACAAGGTACAGGAGGGTGGGGTAAAGAGGAGCTTCCATGCTGTCTCCAGGCACGACACCCTCCCAGCTCCTCGGTGAGCTCACCAACCTGAAAGCTCTTTGAATTCTATCATGCAGTGGTTTTATGGAGGCCTCATTGATGAAAGCATGATCAATAAATCCTTGGCCATTGGTGATTAAGTCAATCTCCAGCCCTTTTCCCCTCTCTGGAGGCTGGGGGTGAGGCTGAAGGTCCTAATTCACTCATCAGGCCTTGGTCTTTCTGGTGACCCACCCCTATCCCGCAGCGACCCTATGGGCTCCCAGCCAGCAGTCATCTCATTAGCATAGAAAAGACACTTATCACTCTGGAGATTCCAAGGGTCTTAGATGTTCTTGTGTCAGGAGCAAAGGACTAAGACCAAATATTATAACAAAAGATGCACCTATCACCCCTATCACCCAGGAAATTATAAACAAACAACAGAAATTTACTTCTTGCAGTTCAGGAGCTCTGTGTCAGGAACCAGGGACTGAGACCAAATATGCATTTCTTATGATGTCATAATTAGCATGCATTACTTTTATATTTAGAAACAATAATCAATATTTTTCATTTTAAAAAGGAAGAGAACAGAAAATGGGAAAAATCAGTTCACTCATTATAAGGTCTGGAGGTCTTAGAGCATTAGCCAGAATCATAGGAAAGGGGTAAACTTTGAATTGCAAGCTTGCTGGGGGTTTGATTTCAACTGCAAAACTGAGAGCATGTGACTAAAATGCTGGTTCACTTGCTCACCACTTGTAGAGTCCAATTAACAAGAGTGAGGTCGGGTATAAAGAAAGCGGCTTTTTTATTCTAAAGCTGGTTTAAGGGAATAAGTATCAGCTTCCTGCCTAAGGATACCATTCAGCTTTTGGAGCAGAAAGTGAACACTTATAAGGGGGGCCTAACGTGAATGACATGTGGTCGGGGTGGCTGTGGGGGTGTTGAAGGAGGCAGGAGTGGGGGAAGTGAGCAGTTGGGGCCCATGTGTTAGCTTGGTAGATGCAGTCAATCTGGTGACTGCTGGTGTCATTGTGAGCATGCATACTTTGAGTTGTAAATCTACTGTTATCTCTTGAGGTAACCTCCTGGTGGGTGAGTTCACTTCTGAAGCTCCCAAGCACATTGTTAGATGAACTTGCCCTGTAGAGAGTGTCTGATAAAAGGAGGTAAAAGGCTGTATTTGCATTTCTAAAGAGCTAAGTAGGAAGTGTGGAAAAGGAGAAAAGAGAAAAAGAAAGAGGAAAGAATAATTAAACTATCTCTTAGAAAAAATGGGGATACTTGGTTACAAGAACAATAACACAAACCACCTCTTACCATAGAGTTTATCACCAGGATAAAATGAGACCATTGAAACCATTAATACTGGGGCAAATGTTGGCTGAAACTGTGATCTATACAGCATGGTGTCCGCCTTGTTAATTTACTACAATCTCTAGTGTCAAATGGTGTCTTCCAAGATGATCCTGAAAGTTTTCTGTGTTTTGGGGGTTAAGGCTCTTTTCACCTAAAGAGATCATAGGGAACTTGAACAGAAAGTTTCACCAAGGAAACTGTTAGAAACAAGTGCTTGGAGTTGCAAGGGAAATGAGCACTCAAACAAAGGATTTCTCAGCAAGGCAAATTTACTTCTGCAGAAGGGTGCTGCTCACACTTCTGGCCACTGCAAGAGCACACCGAACAAAGGAGGGAAGGGGTTTTTATCCCTAATGCAGTTAATCCTTGGTTCTGTGTCTTGTCCCCATTGGCTGGAGTTGGATCTCACGATCTCAGCTGATGCCAATTGGCTAAGACTTAAACTTTTCCAAACAGGGTAAACGTGATTCGTAAGGGAGGGAGGGGGTAGGAGTGGTCCCTCTACTATAGCACAAGGCACGTTTGGACATGTCTGGGCAAGTCAGGGCACAACAAGAGCAGGAGGGCTGCTTGAAGGCTAGAAACAAGAAAGTACAAGGAGATGGGCATCCCAACCAAGGACAAGGACGTTACACAATCAAACCCTTTGAAGAGGAATTTACCATCTCTGGCAAAACTATGTGGACTATGCAGAAAAGTTTTTAGGGAATCTGAGAGTGAGTCAGTGGTTCTTGAGTGAGGTGGGAGGAAGAGGCAGTGGGACTTCCAACTAACTGGCCATGCAAACTTGAGCTTTGACTCTTCCTCTTTGGGCCTCCATTTTCTTCCTCACATGACAGAGTTTTATGATCCCTGAGCTCACTTCAGATCTAAACATTGGATCTTTCACAAGGATCTGGAAAGGGCAACTCTAGTGAATTTTGTTGTTCTTAACTATCACTTTGCACTGCAGTCAGTCTTTGTGAATAGAAAGAATGAGCTTACTGTGGTGGGGCATTTGGAAAATAAATGGACCACACTTGGGAGCATTTATCCTTTAGAGGAGGACAGATTCTACTGGTGAATGAAGAGGAGAAGCCCCAGTAGGCAGAGAGTCACCAGCATATGCCCTCAGTCTGTAGGCTGGCCAGGACCCACCTGGTCACTCAGAAATCACCACTGCTGTTTATCACTTTTTGACAATTTAGTGCAGGTTCAGGAGGGATGATCTTTGCCCAAGTCAGGAGGAAGATTGATAAAGCGTTTCAGAGGCCACTTGTTTGAGCCATTGGCACTGTGAGCTTGCAAAGCACAGGCCTTGCCCCTACCTGAGACCCAATCTGTGCAGAAAGGAAATCTAACAGCCACCTTCAAAGGAGACTCAATAAAATGGAAAAACACAGCCATTAATTTTTAAGGGACCATAATGCCAAAAGGGTGATGACAGAGGGAGGAATTTTCTGCATGGAAGAGCTTGTTAGCCCCACAGATCTGAATTCACTCTGGCTTCTGCCTCCATTTCAGGAATGTACAGACCAGAGACTCAGGAAAAGCCAATTGATAAACGAGCTTCTTATGGCCTTGGACACCTGCTCCCAGGAACAATCCCGCTTTCTCACCCAAGACCTTCTGCTGGGTGGAATGTTGCCAACTGTAGTACACAGTGCTTGTAATTTGCCTGATTCCAGCCACACAGTAATGTTTTGTTGCCCCTCAACCAAAGTAAATAAAGAGCCAGTGTTTGGGGGCAGGATTTAGCATTGCCATCCGTGGCAACAGCCTGGTGTCCAGCCTGCCCCAAAGGAGGTGCCTGTGATGAGCAGCTGCCACGGGCCCATCCTATGTGAGTGACTTGGGAGAAGGCAAAAAAACTGAACACTCTCCCCGTTGGAGCTGATGGGTATACAGTCTATTGCAAAAATAAAATGTCACCTCCTACCTCATTGGAAAAGTGCTGGGTAAAGCCTCTCACTCTGCCTTCTGGAAGCTTGCAGATGGACTCCCAGGCCCTAGGTGTCTTCCCCATGAGGTTAGCTCAGAAGGGAAATGGAGCAGGCATCTTGGGGGCCTCTGGTGTACCTGCTAGCTCTTTTGTACCTCCCCCTTCAGGCATCTTAGGCGGGGACATGGCAGATATTATATCAAGCTTCTCCTGCTGAGGTTGAGCAGTGGGTTCAATCTTTGAAATAAAGATTGTGAAGAGGAACAAGAAACATTTTGAAAAGTGCATTGTCAGGCACTGACATTGCTCTACAGAAAGTAGCAAAGTGGTGTTTAACCACCTGGGATTTGGGGTCACACATTCCCAAGTACAACCCTGGTTCTGCCCTTAGTAGCAATAGGCTCTCTTCTTTGACCCCAGGGCATCCCAGGATGTCCCAGAGGATGCAGAGAGATGCTCTTGGTTTTCCCCCAGGCCGGTTCAACTTCCTCATCTGTAAAATGGAGTGGGAACAGAAGTGTGTTCTTGGGATGTGGTTAGGAGGTTACACAAGGTCCACGGGAAGGACTGGCTCATGGTACATGTGACATGGAAGGCACGTGGGCTGCTATAAAAAAGTGCCATAGACAGAAATATTAAACAACTGAAATTTATTTCTCACAGTTCCAGAGGCTGGGAAGTTCAAGGTCAATGTGCAGGTGGATTTGGTGTCTGGTAAGGGCTAGATTCCTGGCTCATGCACGATGTCTTCTCACTCTCCTTGCATGGTGGGTGGGGTGGGGGGAAGGAGGGAGAGCACTCTTTTAGAAGGGCACTGATCCCATTCATGAGGGCTCTGACTTTATTACCTAATCACCTCCCAAAGTCTCCACCTCCTTATACCATCACCTTGAGGGTCAGGATTTCACGTGAATTTAGGGGACCATGAACATTCAGTCTATTGCAGAAGGCATTGCAGATGATCATGAATGACCAGAGCAACCCCTTAGCCGACTCACCTCACCAGATGAATCTTTGTGGAAAGAAGGAAGGGCAAAGAACCAGGTACAGAGTCGGGCTGGACCAGGCTCTGAGGGACAGGGGTGGCCAGACTGTGCTGGGAGCTCAGGAGGCCTGGTCAGGAGGACAGGACTTGCTGAAGACCATCTTGCTGGCCCCCTCCTGGTGCTGACCTTTTCAAAGGGTCCTTTTTCCTCACTTGCCTGTGGCACTGTGCAGGTTGTGGGGACCCATGGAAGGGAATGCACTCTGAGGGCATTTTAAAATCCTTGCTAATCGTAATTATGCAGGAAAGGCTCTAGGGGACTTCTGGGGCATTGCTACAAGCACGGCGAGTGAATGACACTCTGTCTTGGGAGGGCAGCTGCTCAGGGGACCATCAGAGCTGGGGGCTCTGAGTTGAGAATAGCCCTGGCTGTCCTAGTAAGGAGCAAGAGGCAGGCCCCAGGGCATGGACAAGGCTGCTCAGACCCAACTCTGCTGTCTCAATTGCATTGTGATCATTCGTTGAGGGCTTACTCTGTAATAGACACTTGGGCAAGCCTCCCTTGATTAAGCCTTCTTACTATTTATTAAGCAAAATAGTAAGCAAAACATTTAAAGCAAGGTATAAGTATGTGGAAAATAACATGCCAAACATCCGTATTTCCATCACTCAGAATTTAAAATACTAAAAGTCTGTGCTCATTGACATTAATTACCAGTGAACTGCAAATCAAAACCACAGTGATACTGCGTCACACTAATGAGTCTGGCTAGAATCAAGGCATCAGATGAGAGCAAGTGTGGTTGAGGATGTGGAGAAATCAGAACCTTATTCATTGCTGGTGGGAATGTAGAATGGTATGACCTCTTTGGAAAACAGTCTGGCAGTCCCTTAAATCATTAAACAAATACTCTATCACCCCACAGTTCCACCCCCAGGTGTATACCCAAGAGAACTGAAAACATTTCCACACAAAAGCTTATGCACAAATGTTTACAGCATTATTCATAATAGTCAAAAGACAGAAACAACTTAAATGTTCATCAACTGACAAATGGATAAACAAAATGTGATCTATCTATACAATAGAGTATTATTCAGTGATGAACAAGGAGTGTAGTGCTGATATATGCTGCAACAGGGATGAGCCTGGAGAACGTCCTGGCAGGTGAAAGAAGACAGACACTAAAGGCCACAAAATGCATGGTTCCATTCATATGCACACATTCCCATGATTCCATCCATATGAAATGTGTGGAACACGGAAATCAGGAAAAATAGAAAGTAGATTTGCAGTTTTTTGGGGGGAGAAGGAAAGATGGGGGAGTGATGGCTAAAGCCACAGAGTTTCTTTTTGAGATGATGAAAGTGTTCTGAAGTTGTGGTAACAGCTTCACATATCTATGAATATATTCAATTGGTGCAAAAGTAATTGCGTTTTTTGCCATTACTTTTCTTTTCTTTTTTTTGAGATGGAGTCTTGCTCTGTCACCCAGGCTAGAGTGCAATAGCACGATCTCAGCTCATTGCAACCGCCGCCTCCCGGGTTCAAGCAATTCTCCTGTCTCAGCCTCCCAAGTAGCTGGGATTATCGGTGTCCACCACCATGCATGGCTAACTTTTTGTATTTTTGGCAGAGACGAGGTTTCACCATGTTGGCCAGGCTGGTCTCGAACTCCTGCTGTCAAGTGATCCACCTGCCTCAGCCTCCCAACGTGCTAGGATTACAGATGTGAGTCACTGCCCCTGGCCGCCATTACTTTTAATGGCAAAAACGGTAATTACTTTTGCAACAATCTCTAAAAACCATCGAATTGTACATATTATGTATGTGCATGAATTATATCTCAATAAAACCATTCTTAACAGTCTGTTATATTCTCTTCCTATATATTTTTAATTGCCACGTAAAAATTGTATATATTTATGGTGCGCAGCATGGTGTTTTGCTATATATTGTAGAATGGCTAAATCAAGCTAATTAACATATGCACTACCTTACATGCTGGTTACTTTTATGGTGAGAACATTTAAGATGTACTCTCTCAGCAGTTTGTAAGAATATACTACATTGTTATTAACTACAGTTACCATGTAGCACAATAGAACTCCTGAACTTAGCTTCCAGTCTAACTGAAATTTGTTTTGTTGTTTTGTTGTTGTTGCTGCCCAGGCTGGAGTGCAGTGGTGCAATCTTGACTTATTGCAGCCTCAACCTCCTGAGCTAAAGTGAACTTCCTGTCATCCTCCTGAGTAGCTGGGGCTACAGGCATGTGCCACCACACCCAGATAATTTTTCTATTGTTTATAGAGACAGGGTTTCACCCTGTTGCCCAGGCTGGTCTCAAGCTCCTGGGCTCAGGCGATCTGCCCACCTCAGCCTCCCAAAGTGCTGGGATTATAGGTGTGAGCAACCATGCCTGGCCTGAAATTTGTATTTTTGATCATCTCCTCTTATTTATCTTATTATTATTATTTTTTTTAACAGAAAAGAAGACTGGCTGGGCATGGTGGCTCATATCTGTTATCCCAGCACCGTAGGAGGCCTGGGTGGGTAGATCACTTGAGGCCAGGAGTTCGAGACTAGCCTGGCCAACATGGCGAAACCCCATCTCTGCTAACAATACAAAAATTAGCCAAGCATGGTGGCGCATGCCTGTAGTCCCAGCTCATTGGGAGGCTGAGGCAGGAGAATCACTTGAACCCAGGAGTGGAGGTTGCAGTGAGCCGAGATCATGTTGTTGCACTCCAGCCTGGTCCATAGAGTGAGACTCCATCTCAAAAAAAAAAAAAAAAAAAGGAGAGAGAGGGAGAAAAAGGAAATCAATATCACTGAATATGTGGAAGTCGGGTTCCTACCCCTCCTTGGTTCCATCCCCTTCCACCCTTGCCAAGCCCTTCACAATCCTGGATTTGGACTTTGAAGTCTGTTGTTAGACGGCTGTTCCATATGTCACTAAGTGTCTTTCTTGTGTTTCTCATTTAACCACCAACCCTGCAAGGTTGTGCTGCTACTATGTCCATTTGACAGACGAGCAAACCAGGTCCAGAAAAATAAAAAATTGAGCCACCCAAGGTCTAAAAGCCAGACTAACTCCAGCCAACAGTGGCTGGTTGCTGTTGTCTCAGCTTTGGGTTATAAAGTCCCCTTTTTCATCCTCTGTCTAGTTTTCCAACAAGGTTCTGTGGCTAAATCTCATAAATAATCTCATTAATCTGAGAATATTATGCAAAAAGAACATTGTGAATAACATTAATGGTGAATTATTACACACGGAAATCTAAAAACACCTCTAATGTTTTCCCAGAACATGTTTACAGTTCTAAGGCAATTTTATAAATCCTTGTTTAAAAGGCAAAGACTTACTATTCTGAAGAGCTTGAGCAGAAATCTAGATTTCTTAAGAACTCAACCAATTCTCACCTCCTAGACCTGCAAATGGCACAAGTCTTGAAAATTTTACCTCTTTTCTTGACAAAGGATGAAAACCAGAGGAGTGAAGAGGCTTTGAATTTCAGACAGTCCATCATGGTAGAAAAAGAACCTTTGTTGAGGGATGAAACATTTGCTTCAGAAACAGGGATGAGTAAACAGATTATTCTAGAAGCCCATCCATGGGGAGTCTCAGACTACTCCCACCCTGGGCACCACTCCTTCAAGAAAGGCCCTTGACCTGCAGGGCCTCTGGGTCAAGCCACTGGCCCACCACCATCTGCAAGGCACCATGGGAGACACAAAGGTGAGTGAGAGGTGGCCCTTGCCTTTCAGTGCCATGTTACTGATGAACAGATGTTGACTTGCTTCTTATTGGAAGCCTGCCCATAACAGTGAGAATTAGTAGGTTTTCGAGAACCCTTGTAGAGAGGGCCTTGCTCTGTCATTCAGGCTAAAGTGCAGTGGCACCATCTCAGCTCACTGCAGCCTCAACCTCTTGGGCTCAAGCCATCCTCCTGCCTCAGCCCCTCAAGTACCTGGGTCTACAGGCACATACCACCATGCCTGGCTAATTTTTGTATTTTTTGTAGACATGGGGTTTTGCTGTGTTGCCCGGGTTGGTCTCAAACTCCTGAGCTCAGGCAATCTACCCACCTCAGCCTCCCCAAGTGCTGAGATTACAGGCATGAGCCACCATGCCCAGCCTACCCTTGTATATTTGTCCAGAAAGACATTCGTGAGTTAGCTGGTGTGTCCCAGGGCCTGTGTTCCACAGATGAACCTGAGGCCGGGGAACACCTGCCCTACTCGAGGGAGTCTGGGGAGCGCTGCGCTGGTGTGGGCTGAATGACATCCCCCAGAAAGTGATGGTGAGACCCTAATCCCTGTCACTTGCTAATGTGACCCTACTTGGAAATAAGGTCATTGCAGATATAATTAGCTGATTTAAGATGGTGTCATATTGGAGTAGGGTGGGCCCCCGATTCAATGTGACGGTGTCTGCATAAGAAGAAGGAGATTTGGACATAAAGACACACAGAGGAGAGTGCTGAGTGAAGGCAGACATTGGGAGGAGGCGGTGTGTGAAGACGAGGCAGAGTGTAGTGATCTCCAGCCAAGCAGCGCCCAGACTTGGCCCTAGGGGGAAGGAAGGCTTTACCCCCAGAGCCTTCGGAGGGAGCATGCCCTGCAGACGCCTTGGATTGGGACCTCTGGTCTTCGTGACTGTGGCACAGTAAACGTTTTCTGCTTGGAGCCTCCCAGGTTGTGGCCTTTGCTACAGCAGCCCAGGCAGACAAAGACACGGATGCTCCCTGAAATTCTGGGGGCCACTCCCCTGGGGAGCAGCATTGCTTCCCTCCATCGAATGTGGGGCCTGGACCTGGGCCTGCTGGCCCCTTTCTGCTCTAGGCCATTTCTCCTGCTCCAGAATCCCAGATCCTCCCTGCCTGTCCCGGCTCATTCCTGATCCCCGCCTGGCTTCCCCACGGGGCCCCTCAAAGAGCCCGGAGCTGCTCCTGGGTTTCTGGAGTGTGGCCATTTCAGATCCCTGCTGGGTCTGTCTGAGAGGCTCCATCAGCAGCAGGATACGGAGGGGAATCCTCAGCCTTCCCAGCTTATCTTGGGGCTAAATCCAGGGGGCCAGACAAGTGCCCAGGCCTGGGGGACCTGGTCTGCTATTTCTAGGACTCCAAGAGGCTAGTAGAAGGTGCTTGTTCCCTGGCCCCGAGGGACTCCTTGACCTCAGCCAGCCCCAGCCCCTGCAGGAGCCATCTCCACACCTCTAGATCTGCAGTAGACACCCTCCTTCCAGGATCTGACTCCGGTTGTTAGCCTGGGCCCCCAGGATGAGGACAGTGTGAGCAGCCAGGAGGCTGGGACCAGACTGGCCTCCTAGCCCAGCTGAAGAGATGGGTCCTGGCCTCATGAGCTCCCATCTGACTGGAAGCTTCCCCAACCCTGGAACCACAGACAGTTTCCAGGCTCTGGTCCTCTCAGCCCAGTGGTGCAGGGGCAGCCCATCCTGAGAGCTCCTGCAGGGAAGAGGGGCCTGTGGGGACAAGGGGATGCTACAGTGAATGACTTTGAGAACAAGAACACACACAAGCACAGCCCTTTCGGCCACCCCATGGGTCCTGGGTGGCCAGGAGTCTCCCAAACCCCAGCTTGCCTGTCCCCCACCTCCACGAGGCCATGAGCCAACCTGCCCACCCCTGGAGCTAGTGCTGGAGCCCACCACAGGATCTGCTATCCCACCATGCGGCGAGAAGAGGGACTGAGCGAAGAGACTTTTAGAGCCATTTGATGGAGTGTCTGCCTGTTAAATCTAATAACGTAATTTGCATGTCTTTGTTTTCATTTTCTAGGGGTCGGGAACTGTGATCAGCACAGGCTGCTTGGCCAGGAGGAAAGACCGCAGGGTGGGCAGACACAGGTTGGTACTCGGCAGAGACCTGAGTGAATGATTGAATCAGAGCTGGGGAGGATGGAGGGCATGGGAGGGAACTGCAGTTGTCAGAGAAAGCCCAACACAGACCTTCCTTTCCCTGGGGTCACCAAACCTCCCCTGTACACCTGAGGAGAGACCACCTGAGTTACAGCCCGCAGAGCTCAGGCCTGAGAGCTGGGCTGGATGGGCTGGAGCCAGTGGACTTAGCTCAGAGTCTAATTTCATAGTCTTGACCACTATCCCCTCCCCTTCTCTGAGCCTCAGTTTCCCAATCTGTAAACTGAAGGGGATGCTCTAGACCAGAGATCCACAAACCATTATCGTCTGGGCCAAATCTAGCCAACTGCCTCTTTTGCAAATGATGTTTTGTCAGAACGTGGCCACGCCCATTCACTTACTGCTGTCTGCAGCTGCCTTTGCGTTACAATGACAGAGTAACCTACAATGTAGGTGTGGCTGGGAGCTTATGGTCCACAAAGCCATGCACATGCACCACCTGGCCCTTTACAGCAAGGCTGGCCAGCCCTGCCTTCTACCAGCCTTTCTCAACGGAAGCAGCGCCGCCTCTGAGTGGGCATTTAAGAAACTGCTCCCGGTGAGTGTAGGTGCAAGACAAGTTCCACGCTATAAAAGCTACTTTTCTGTAAGTTCTTATACTCCACTTTATATTAGAGCTAAGACATTATGCTTATCTTTTGAAATTTGGTGCATAGATAGGTGATTGTCTGTATAGGTTTCATTAAGGGGCATTAGAGAGCGTTTGTTAGAACAGCGGGGCATTGATTTTGATGCAATGAGGCAGTTTCTTTGGACGACCCACGAGGCCCTAGATTCTGCATCAGCCTCAAGTGGCAAAACCATGAGGCTATTTCAAGAGCACAGCACTAGAGGGCAGCATAAGCCCATGTGTGCAATGCGGGAGCCCTGTGCCCTGGGTACCACTGCTTCCGGAATGCTGCAGGACTGGGGAAGGCTTGTGCCACCAGGACCTGAGCATTCAGCAGGAGCATCAGGCCTCTGGGCCTGGGTCAGAGCTGGTGGAGGGACCATTGTAGCATGTGAGATGCTGGAGGAAACTGAAACTCACCTGCTGCACGTGTGTGCTCCCCCGGTGGTTTTGGAGATGCTCTTGTTGTCAAAGATGTCCCTTCACATGGGGCTCTGCCTTCTCACTCCCGTCCTGCACAGTCACAGCGCGTGTGTGCACACTAAGGCTGCCAGGAATCTGTCCATCTAGCTGAACTGACGTTTTCCCCCAGTTTATTCTACATTAGGATCTTTTGTGCGAGCCTGCCTGTGTGTCTTAACTTAGCCACATCAGGAAGCAGACATTGGTAAGTGATGATTTAACATTGTGGGAGATGCCCATCTACACACCTGTGGGTTCCACATCCTTGGATTCAGCCAACTTTGGATGAAAAACAGTTTTATGGGTTTTTTTTTTCTTGACAGGTTTTGTTCTGTCACCCAGGCTGGAGTGCAGTGGTGCGATCACGGCTTACTGCATCCTAGACCTCTGGGGATCATTCAGTCCTCCTGACTCAGCCTCCCATGTAGCTGAGATCACTGGTGCCCGACCCCACACCCAGATTTTTTTTTTTTTGGTAGAGATAGGGTCTTACTTTGTTTCCCAGGCTAGTCTCCAACTCCTAGGGTCTAGCGACCCTCTCCCCTCAGCCTCCCAAAGTGCTGGGATTATAGGCATAAGCCACTGCACCCTGCCAGGATAAAAAAATACTTTAAAAAACCATAAAAATCACAATACAATAATGAAAAATAATACCAATTCTAAAAAGACAGTATAACAATCATTTACTTAGCATTTGCCTTGTATTAGGTATATATAAATAATCTACAGATGATTTAAAGTACACAAGAGGATTGTGTAAGTTCTATGCAAATACAACACTTTTATATTAGGGACTTGAGCATCTGCAGATTTTGTTACCATGGGGTTCTTGGAACCAATCTCCCTCAGATACCTAGGAACAACTGCATATATATTTTTTTAAAGTTGGGATTCTTGTTCATTTTCAAACCATCTTTGCCAATATGGCAGTTAGCATCCCTAGGCAGGAGGAAGCATGCCATGTGCAGGCGGAGTGCCCCTCCCCTACACAGCAGAGGGCTTGTGTGCGCGGAGCTGCATCCGTCTCTAAGGGGAGAGCAGGGCTCCTGGATCCTAAACACTCTGACATAGCATCCGTCACACCTGTGGGCCAGTTTGCTTCTCCTGATCTCTAAGTCTCTCTCAGGCTCCCTCTTGTCCGGGGACACTCTGACAAAAGCAGCTGGAATGTTCATGAATAACAAGAGAGTCTTGTTTAAGAAACAGATGCAGAACACCCTGAAACCCCTTGCAGTGCCCGCATTGCCATGGCTTTTCCACTCAGCGTGGAAGACCATGAGTCATGCGTCTCCCTGCTGGACCATGGCTTCTGGGGACGGAGGATGGTAGGGCCAGGTGTGATGTTGTCCTCCTGTCCAGCTCCTCCTGCAGCATAGGATGCCATCACCTGGTGTTAGAAGCCAAGAAGAAATGCAAACCTCTCCCAATAGGCCTCGCTTTGACAACAACCACTGAACAGGTAGGTTAACGTCACCACTCAGGCCATTTGGTCACCTGCTCGCCAAGGCGCCACCACCACCGACACCAAGCTGATGAGGGTTTCCATCCCCATTCATGAAGTTACCAAGAAGCTGATTTTAGCCACAACCATTTTAAAAATCGAAACGTGTTGTGTCCTTGTGGATCCAAAGTGTTGGAAATCTTCCCTTTTCCCCCCAGCCTCGCCCACCTACCATTTCATCCTAACCTCCCAAATTCTTCCACAGCGCATTGTTGAAGGCCCTGAGAATTTTTCAACCTCCTCCACGAAGCCCTCCAGGGCCCCTGTCACAGCACTCCCTCAGCATTTTATCTGCAGCTCTTGGACACTGTCATCTCCACCGTCCATGACAGGCTGGGGACTCCTGGCACCGGATCCTTTTTGCATAAAGTAAGCTGATTAAATTAAGCAGGCATCAGTGAAATGCTTTGCTTGCCATGGAACCACACTGCCTCTGAACGAGGATCTGTTGCTCTTTAAATGCTCACAGACCCGCTGTCAATGAGCTGTTGTGTGGTTCTGCCAGGAGTTGGAGCCGTCATGCACAGCCCTCCTTTCCAGCCTCTCCTCCCTCCCCATTATGGTCAATACTGCCTTGGATGGTCCCCTTCCCTGGGGGCCCGGAGATCCCCGCTCCCCTAAAGGGGATGGACCCTGCTGGCTCTTCTCTCTTTGTGTCCTGCCTGGCCCTGCCGTCCTCCTTCTAGCTGCAGAATAAGGGACAAGGGCCTGCCTCCTTCCCCTGGGGCACAGCTTCTGCCAGGCCCAGCTCCCTCCCCCAGGTCATGCCAGTTCTTGGATGTCCCCACCAAAGCAGAGGCGTATGACCTCTTGTTCCTCCTCTGGAAAAACTCTAGGTGGAAATTATAAAAGGTTCTCCAGAAGGTCTGGTCAGGAAAGTCTTGAAAAGACGAGCAGCCCCTAGAACTCCAGACCAACCCCAATCCCGCTGACCTCCCTCCTCTGGTCCTCTTCCCTAAAACCGCAGCCTCTCCCCTCTACTGGCACCTCTTGTCCCCATGAAGCATCCTCTGGGCCCCTCATAAAGGCAAACACATCAAGGAGTTGCCTGGGGCACCTGCCTTCTTCTCTACTGTTCCACCCCACTGGGTGGCATCCGCTGCGCTCCTGCTTTCAGCTGCCCTCCCCGCAGACGCTGCTCCTACACAAGGCACCAGGGGCCTCCCAGACACAGCCTCTCCCCAGGCAGCACCAGCTCCACCTCACCTGACCTCTCAGGCCCAGACCCATCCCTCTGGCTTGGCCTCCTCTGGCCCAAGCTGCCCAGCACCGTGCCCAGGTGGCCTTCCCAGCACCCTGCCTCTCCTTTCTTCTCCACGGTTGGACCCGAGCTTCACTGCTAGTCACAGCCCATGGGGTGCTGCCTGGGGTGGCCGCTCTGGAGGCCCTGGCTGTCCCTCTTGGTCTTTCACTATGGGCCTCCCACCCTGAGACAAGTGATCTCCCGCCCAGGGGAGGCTGGTGCCTCCTCCTAGCCAAGTCCCACTGTGTCTCATGGCCAGAAAAGGAAAGAAAGTGGCCCCCAAGTCAGCAGTGGGGGTTTATGGACCACATTTGTAATTAACTTGAAAAACAATGCACGCGCTGAATGCTTGGCCTGGTGCTTGTACTGAGTTTTGAATGTTCTCTTCGCCGGTCTCAGAGAGTGACATTTATACAAACTTCTTTCTTCTGTGCCTGTATGAACAGCAACCAAAATGGGACCTTAGGTCTGACTCATTTGGAGCGTTCACCGGCCAGCAAAACCATCTGCGCGCAGGCCCAGGTGTCTCTTGCAAGGCTGCAGCAGCCCTGCCTTTGGCTGTCAGCTTTGCCCCGGTGGGAGGGATTCATTTATCTCTCCATCTAGTGAGTTCCCACTCAGTTCATCGCCTTTGAAAAACAAGCTCCCTAGCAGTGGGGCTTTTAGATTGAGATGTAAAAGTTAATTGTTTTATTGAACTTTAAAGAAAAGAACAACCACCACCAGTTAACAGTGCTTAGGAGTTGCTTGCTAATTTATTTTTATAACGAGTTTTGATTTGATATTGATTGTCACGGGCTCCAGGGGGAGTCTCCGTCCGGCCCCTCTGGAGGGCGGATGGAGTCAAGGCAACATGCCCTTCTCATTTTATAATTAATTCCTTTTTTGAAAGAAAGCAGTCAGGAAGAATCTCATGAAGTTGGAAATTTCCCCAAACAAAACATTCCCAAAGGCTTTGCCAGGCTTTCTGGTACTGAGCGGGGCAGCTGCTGGTGCTGGGTGCGGGCATTAAGTTAATAGAGTTGTGCTTAATCCTTCTTACACTGGAAACTTGTTTGTATTCTGAGCAAAGGACTTCCTTCCCTAACCTCTGAGGGGAAGGATTCGCCTCGTTCCTTCCCACCTTCTTCCGCTTTGATGGGATTACAGCAGCTTGGGAAGGATTCATTTCACCTACCAGGCTCTGACCGATGGCCTTTTTGCAGGGTCAATTCAGAAACATCCCATGGCCGGAGGGAAAAGCTCACATTTCTTCTTGAGCAATTATTTCTCACAGGCTCCATTTCAGTCCTTTTTCAATAGAGATTTTCCATAAATTTCCAGCTCTCACATTCTCTCGATGAGATGATCGTTCTTTCAAACAGAACTCTACAAAAGAAGGCAGTTCTTCTTCTTCTTCTTCTTTTTTTTTTTTTGGTGTCCTTTTGTTAAATGTGTATTTTTGATCTATCTGAATTAATACAAGGGAGTTAATTCCACACCAACTACCAGAAAGGAGCCAACATTGTGGCCTGGCAGAAGCTTACTGTCGACTTGCCCATGGGAATGGGAATGGGAACAGTTGATGTGCTTCTCACCATCTTCTGCATAGGATGTAACCTAAAAGTCCCTGTGCTGACCCTTGGAAGGGACGCGAGGGCTTGCCCCTTCAGGGACTTTGCTCCCCCCTCGCTGTCCCCCAAGGCCTTCCTCCTTGCCTGCCAGGGCCCCTCCTCATGCCCCTTCTCCTCGCCTCCCCAGCTGCTCTCTATCCCACGGCCCCTTTTCGATGCATGCCAGGCACTTTATGTTTTGGTTTGTCTAGTCTCTGTCCCCACCCTCTTCCTCTAAAATCTAAGTGCCCTGAGGGCAGGCCCACAGCTGAATGTGCCCCCAAACAGCCCCTGGCCCATTGGCAGCCTCAGATGTCTGTTGGGCAAGTGAGTGGTGGGTGAGAGCAGATTGCTGGTGCGCTGGCTGTGGACCCTGGCAAGTTCTTCAGCATCTCCAAGCCCCAGTGCTTTCCCCAGGGAACTGGGGACTGCTTGTAAGGTGGCTCCAGAGCCCACCGCAAGACTCTGCTGATTGAAGGAAGGATGAGGGATCACTTGCTCTCCTCCTGGTCCACGTTATGGTTGCGGAGGAGGCCGGCCAAGGGGAGCAGCCCAAGGGTGGTGCCAGGGGAGGGGTCCCTGTGTGCAGGAGATGCCGGAGCACAGAGTCCCCAAGGATGTCACTCACAGAGGAGGGCCCCAGAGAGCTGGGATCAGCAGGAGCGAGGGTGTTTCTCAAGCACACTGTGAAGGCTCCGCCTCAGGAAGTTTTCTTGAGAAGCTTTGTCACCGAGGTCACGTGTGTCTAGATGCAGCTGAAGTCTCATCTCCAGGGGAGGCTCCTCCATAGACCCAGGCACCCAGCACACCCTTGTGGGCCCCACCTGGCAGCACTATCACTCCATGGCCTGGAGTTCTCCATGCCCTACAACTGCAAGCCTGAGTGCACAGGTGCTGGTTTCTCTCTTTCTTTCTTGCTTGCTTTCTTGCTTTCTTTCTCTTTCTGTTTTTCTTTCTTTCTCTCTTTCTTTCCTCTCTCTCTGTCTCCTTTCCTCCTTCCTTCCTTCCCTCCTTTCCTCCCTCCTTCTCTTCCCTTCCCCTTCCTTCCTTCCTTCCTTCTTTCCTTCCTTCCTTCCTTCCTTCTTTCCTTCCTTCCTTCCTTCTTTCCTTCCTTCCTTCCTTCTTCCTTCCTTCCTTCCTTCCTTCTTTCCTTCCTTCCTTCTTTCCTTCCTTCCTTCCTTCTTCCTTCCTTCCTTCCTTCTTCCTTCCTTTCTTCCTTCCTTCCTTCCTTCCTTCCTTCCTTCCTTCCTTCCTTCCTTCCTTCCTTCCTTCCTTCCTTCCTTCTTTCCTTCCTTCCTTCCTTCCTGGTAGAGGGACCAGCAGGGGCAAAGAGCCCAGGTGAGGATGTGTGCTGGGTTCTGGGGACTCCATGTGGAGGAGGGTAGCTGGGACTTAGCATAAAGGAGGAAAACAGCGAGAAAGGAGGGTGCAGAAGTCGAGAGCCTGGATTCCTCTCTTGTATTCCTTGGAGGCAGGAGATGCTGTGAAGGGGTTGAGCTGGCAGAAGTGGCCATGCGGTGTGGTTTAGATGAGCCATCTATGGCGGTGCGGCCACTGTTCCGGAAGAGCTACAGCAGCTGTGGTAGCAGAGCTAGGGAAGAAGACCAGGGACTGAGCTTCAGGAGTCTCATGGGGATGGAGGGAAGACAATTATTTCCCAAAGATTAAGAATATGGAACTGATGGGTTCAGAGAATGGATTGGAGAGAGGAGCAAGACTTGGATGCCCTGTAGGTTTCTGAAGGGGCGGATAGTGGGGTGGACCCTTCCCTTAGAGGGGGACCACTGAGGGAGGACAAGTTGTAGGCCAGTGGGGAAGAGCTTAGTTTGGGACATATGCGTTTAGGTATATTGGGGACATGGTAGGGAGGCTGCCTAGCAGGCTGTTGGCTGTACCAGCCAAAGCTCCAAGAATGGTCTGGCTGAAGCTTCGGGAGTCACTAACCTGGGCACTGATGGCAGAGGAAGACATGGGATGCCCTGGTGTGCCAGGAAGAGCATGGGGCATGGGAAGGGGCCAGGCTGAGGGTTGAGCCCAGAAACCATGAGACCTTCCCCCACAGAATGTGCTTTCTCCTGCAAAAGTCCCACTTCAAGTTTTGAAGCTGCCAGCAACCAGTTCCCTTTGACACTGCAGCCCTGAGTGGCTCAGCCTCTCCCCCAAGCTCCTGGGTTTCTCCAGCCCACCCTCCAGCCCCCAAGGAGCCTCCCAGTGCTGGATTTCTTCTCCTGCCCCCAGTAAACTGTGGCGAGAATATTAAGCTTGAAAATCTCCCCAGATCAGTGTCCATACCTGGTGCACTGAGAGCAGAGTCAAGGAGTTACAGGTCAGGATAGAGATCTCTCCTTGTTTATCCTGTAAACAGAAACCCACAGGGACCCAAATACCCCACTGATCTCTTCCTCTGCCGCCCCCTTCATTTAAGCAAATAGATAACAGTGATTCCAAGGCCCCAAGAGAGTGGAGGGATGTACTGGGGCTTTGTCATTTTCTAAGATAGCTTTGGGTGCCTGGAACACCTCCACCCACTGGGACGTGATTCCTCTTTTTCCCCTGCACTCTGCTTTGCCTGCCCAGGCTGAGCCCTGTGTCCTGGCTGTGAACTAAGGAAACCCACAAACCTGTAATATTTTTCAGAGAACAATAAAGGCATTTCTCAGTCCCTGAGCAACTACAGGACTCTATGCATGAGAAATAATGAAATCATCCTTCTAACTAATGAAGTTAGAGATAAAATTGATGGGGATAATTGGGAAGGAGATGCTAGTGGCCTAGGAAGTTGGCTAAATGCCCTGGAGGACAATCTTAGGGCGGGTGGGGTCTCAGGCTCCAGGCGGTCTCCCCAGGTCGTCCTCTCTCCTCTCCATCCCACATGGCCTGGGACTCAAGTTCTCTTTTACCATCAGGAAAGAGAGAGCAGTGAATCCGGCGTTTGCCGTATCCAGGGGTCTCTGGGTTGCACTCCCCAGGACATAGCCACGCCCTGGGTCTGGCTTCATCATGTCCCCCCAGCCCTAGCCCTGTTGAGATTGACTGGAGACCAGCTCACACAGTGCAGTTTGACTTCTGCTTAACTTTCTTTTTTAATTCCCCCACAGTTGAGTCCCCTTGGTGAAAGGCCAGTGTGGTTGGCCAAGCCTTCCTGCTGATGGGCCAGGTCATCCATGAAGCTGCCTCAGGACTAAGACAGCTCCCAGCGGAACAGCACCTTGCCAGAGAAGCTCTGGCTGGGGGCAGCATTGCTTGGCAACAGCACCCGCTGCCATTACCCACGCGTGTGTGTGCGTGCGTGTGTTTGTGTGTGCATATGTGTGTGTGTGTTTGTGCATGTGTGTGCGTGCACATGTGTGTGTACCATGCACATGTGTGGCTCACTTGGAGGTGAGAACCCAGCATGGGCATGCTGCTGTGTCTGCACTGCTGGGACAGTATTTTTCCTTAAAATGTCAGCCAGGGGAGAAGATGCATCTGCCTATAGACTCGCAGCTCTCATTGGTATCTTGAGCCTGGGAAAATGCTTTACATGTTCAAAGGAGACAGAAATCACCACTCTGCAGAGCTTTGGGCCTTGTGTCTGCCAAAGGGACTTGCAGAGCTACCCCTCTTGGCCCCGAAGGCAGGTGGGGCATCCTCCCTCCAGACCATCAGCATTCTGCATCATCTAACAGTGCTGGCATAGGAGGCCTCCCTCCTCTCCTGCAAAGGAAGCTAACACCTGCCCAGGGTGGTTGCCGAGGGAGAATCTGACATTCAAGGTGTGGATGAGGCACCTGCTGCAGAAGTGGTGCCCATTCAATGCTGGATTCTTCCCTTGGAGTTCCTTGGTTATGTTGACAGCCACCCCACCATGGTCTGGCCTGCCCATACCTTCCCATCTCCCTTCCCATGACTTGTCTCATAAGATGTCCAGTGCATATTATAGGGTGTGTGGACAGGTTGAGCTTCATTTATTAATTTTGTATTACACACATTAACAACAACCAGAAACCAACCAGAAATATTTCATAGTCCTTGGTCAACCATTTGGATGGCTACAGAAGTCCAGTGGAAAAGTCAAAGTCAGTATTAGTTCTACCTCACAGAGAAGGTAACTGACCTGCCTATGACCACAGGGACAGGAAAGAGCTGAGCCAGGTGCAGGCTGTGGTCTGGGTGCTGATGGGTCCTGGGCTCTTCCCAGTGCAGAGATTGGAGAGGAGGGATTGTGAGGCCCTTAGCCATGCACACAGTGGACTCTCCTCTCATCTTTGGTCATCTGGACTGGACAGAGAAGCTGCGATGAACTTCAGAGGAAATGTTGTGATCACATCACTCATTTATTACATGAATCATTCATGTATTCTCTCCTTCATGTATTCGCCACCTGTTAAGTGATGTCTTCTGGGTAACCAGTACTATGTAAGACACAAAAGATGAAAGGGAAGACCCCTGTTCCTTGGGACCTTGCTGGCATTGCACAACTTGTCTTAAAACCTCTGTACGCTGACCTGCTTTCCAAGTTCATAGAGGAGAACACCTTCTTTGAACCTGTAGGATAAACCCTTAAACTGAAAAGCACCCTAAAGAATTAGGACTTTCAAAATTAAATGGACACACACATTCACACACATTTTGTTTTGCAAGTTGCTTCAGGGTCCTGCAGCAAATCTTAATAATAAAGGCTGCACCTGTGTGATAGAAGATTTCTAAATCCCACATTTATTTTAATCTTGGGACGCCAGTCTGGTTTTCTCCTTCTCCCAAAGCACATTGTATTAGTCCATTCTCATGCTGCTAATACAGATATACCTGAGACTGGGTAATTTATAAAGAAAAGGGGTTTAATTGACTCCGTTCCACATGGCTGGGTAGGCCTCAGGAAACTTACAATCATGGCAGAAGGCACCTCTTCACAGGGTGGCAGGAGGGAGAATGGGAACCGAGCAAAGGGGAAGACCCCTTATAAAACCATCAGATCTCGTGGGAGCTCACTCACTATCACGAGAACTGTATGGGGGAAACCTCCCCTACGATTCAGTTATCTCCACCTTGTCCCACCCTTGACAAATGGGGATTATTACAGTTCAGCGTGAGATTTGGGTGGGGACACCAACAAAAACCATATCACACATATTAAAGAAAAAAAAAACAAAGAGGTAATCGATATTTCAGAGTGAGAAGCATTAATCAATCTCTAAGCCTTAGTAGACCAGAATTGAAACAAGAAAACACCAGATATGAAATTCATGCTGCTGAATCTCAGTTTAGGAAGCCTCAGTGTTTCCTAAGGCTGTCCAAATCCCACACAAACACCAAGCCGTTACGGGGTGATATGTTTTGTTGTACAGTCTTGTTCTCTGCTGACACTACTGAGTGCATACTGAGCTCCTCAACAGCACCTGCAGTTGCCGTCCTCACCATCCTCTCCTGCTTCAAAGCTGACCTCCCTATATCAGGTTACTGAGAGGTAAATTACTACCCGGAGGAAGATTACTGATACTCTTGACAGTTCCCTGACTCCTTAAAGCAGGCTCATTTTTATCTCAGAGGAGACACCTCGATGTGAGATGATATTGATAATCGGGCTAAAAGGCTAAAGCTTTGATGTTGGCTGCAAGTACCATCAACAGGTGGAAACAGGTCAGTTTGTGGAATGCCAGAAAGTTGTGGGTCATCTCAGTTTAGTTCAAATTTAATGCCTAACTTTGAATTCTACCTGGAAAAAAATAGTTTATGAAGTGAGACTTAATAGGTGGGGAAACACCATTCTAGAATCTCTGTGCTATTTAGCGCAAAGATGTTACCAGCTCTGCTTGGAGCCTTCCTACGGTCGGCAAGGCCAGGACAGAGTTGTTGAGCACGGATAAGGAAACCCATGCTGGGAACATCCCTAGGCTGTGCATGAGGTTTCCGCCTGGGCGTGGCTCTGTCGCTTAACAGCCCTGGAACCTTGGACAAATCAATTCCCAATTCCTCTCTTTCTCCATATATATAATTAAGTTCCAACAGTGGTGTTTCCTTGTTTGATTAATGAATGCCGACACAAAAATAATGCTGATCAATTCTTACTAGGTGCCCACATTGTTCTAAGCATTTTGCATATAGTATCGGTCCTTACAATATAACTGTCTGAAGTTATATGATTACTTCCATTTCCCCACTGGGCCAACTGAGGCCTCGAGAGGTTAAGGAACTTGTACAGGGTCACACAGCTAGCGAGTAGTGGAGTGGGGAAGCATCCAGGTGGTTTGGAGGGGTCAGTAGAGCAGCGATGTGTGAGTGAAGGAGATGCAGGTGAGGTGAAGGACGTTTTTGAATTTGCATCTTATGTGTCTATCTGCGCCCCTCCACTGCTCCTCACTGCTCACTCAGCTGGCTGGATTCAGTGTGTCCTCGCTGCACAGACACCCGTGGGCTCTGCTGTCTTCCCAAATCACCTCCCCCTTGGATGGAAAGCCATTGATCTAAATTGGCTTCACTGCAGAATCCGGTCCCAACTGTGCCTTTGGCAAAAGACACCGGAACGAATCGGTCCTTTCTTTTCTTCTCTCATCTGAGGACAGTGGGCTTGAACCCAGCCAACCTATGGGGGTGAGTTCACCCTCAGATCCAGGTGCACTGCCTTTGTAGGCAGGACTCAAGGCTGTTTGTGACTAGCAGTATGCACAGGCCACACGAGACCTTTCAAAAGGCAGGGCCAGAAAATATTTCCTTACAGTGAGCGTTCTGGTCAGCTGGCGCTAAGTGTTTTCCCGAAATGTCTTTCCAGCATGGTTAGGAGCTGCCTTGAGAAAGCTCCACTCATTCCCAGATGCGCTCACGGGCTCAGCGAAAGTCAATATGGCTCACTTGGAGACTCAGAAAACCAGCCCAGAAATGAAGAGCCCTTGATGCCGAGGCAGGCCTGCTCTTGACGGCACAGGCCCTGATCCTGGCTATGTAACTGGAAGATACTTCATCTTCCGTGGCTCTCAGATGTTTTGTGAAGCCTCTTCCCCGTCTGCCTCTCAGAACTCTGCTTTTTACTGCACCAGGTGTGGCGACAAATACTGATGGACGGAGATGGTGGAAGCCTCAGGATTCTTCTTGGCGGAATGTTTAGGAACTCTCATCTTCCTCCCCCTCGCCCTTGGTTGAGTTGAACATGCCTGACGCTAAAGACCTGGTGCGGACTGTGCCCTGAGGCTAACTTCCTGATCATTTACAGGTACTCACTTGGCATTGCACGTGCTGTCAGCCCTCAAAAACCATCAATAGCCGATCTGCGGCAATGCCATTCTCAGCTCTTAAAAGGTTTATGGAAGGAAATTCCTTCTTTAGCTGAGGCCTCCAGGGAATACAATTTTATTTGTATTATAAGGCTTAGAAAATAAGCTCGACTTGAAGCTGTGCTACCCAGTGGCTCCCATCTTGGCCTTGAAGGACGACTGCAGTTATGAGAGAAATAGCTTCGGGATGCAGGACCAGGCGGTCCCTCCACCATCCTTATCGACCTCCGCTTTCTGATTTGCCTGGCTGCCTGGCAAAAGCCTTCATCACCAGGCCTTAAATCAACCTGACAGGGGGGAGCTTGCCGACCCTACCTCATCCATCTTCATTTGTCTTTTGCAAATGGAGGAAGGCAGCAGAGTCACCACCTTCTTCCACCTTCAGCAAGTGACTTCAGAAACCCCAAAACAAAACTTTGTGAAGGAAATTCCTCATGTAGTTTCTGGGCTTGCATTGCTAACAAGAAATATGTCTATCTGTGTTGTCTGAATTGTTGATTCAGGGAAACAAAAATAATTCTTGCTTCTATAATTTGTTGTCATTCCTCATTTCTAATCTTTGGAAGTGAACTGCTAATCCCATTACAAATTGAGAGACTAGGGGCTGGGTGCAGTGGCTCATGACTGTAATCCCAGTACTTTGGGAGGCTGAGGCAGGCAGATCATTTGAGCTCAGGAGGTGGAGACCAGCTTGGGCAACATGGCAAAACCCCGTTTCTACCATATATATATACACATACATATATATATACACACACACACACATATATATATATATATGTAGGGGGAGAGGGAGAGAGAGAGAGAGAGAGAGAGAGAGAGAAATTAGCACGACGTGGTGGCACACACCTATGGTCCCAGCTACTCGGAGACTGAGGAGGGAGGATCACTTGACAACAGGAAGTAGGGTTGCAGTGAGCCATTATAGTGCCACTGCACTCCAGCCTGGGTGACAGAGTGAGACTTTGTCTCCAAAACAAAATAGAACCTACCAACAACAACAAAAAAAGAAAGATTAAGGATAGTTTTATTTTTTATTTTTATTTATTTTTAATTTTATTTTAAGTTCCAGGATACACATGCAGGATTGTTACACAGATAAACGTATGCCACGGTGGTTTGCTGCACCTATCAACCCATCAACAAGGTATTAAGCCCCGCATACATTCACTATTTATCCTGACGCTTTCTCTCCCCTCATCCCCACCCCCATGACAGGCCCCAGTGTATGATGTTCCCCTCTCTGTGTCCATGTGTTTTCATTGTTCAGCTCCCACTTATGAGTAAGAACATGTGGTGTTTGGTTTTCTCTTCCTGTGTTAATTTGCTGAGGATGATAGCTTCCAGCTCCATTCATGCCCCTGCAAAGGACATGATCTCATTTGCTTTTATGGCTGTATAGTATTCCAAGGTGTACATGTACCATATTTTCTTTATCCATCTATCATTAATGGGCATTTGGGTTGATTCCATGTCTTTGCTATTGTGAATAGTGCTGCAATAAACATACATGTTAATGCATATTTATAATAGAATTATTTATATTCCTTTGGGTATATACCCAGTAATGGGGTTGCTGGGTCAGATGGTATTTCTGTTTCTAGATCCTTGAGGAACCACCACACTGTCTTCCACAATAGTTGAAGACAGTGTACATTCCCACCAATAGTGTAAAAGCGTTCCTATTTCTCCACAGCCTCGCCAGCATCTGTTGTTTCTTGACTTTTTAATAATAGCCATTCTGACTGGCATGAGATGGTAGGTATCTCATCGTAGTTTTGATTTGCATTTCTCTAATGATCAATGGTGTTGAGCTTTTTTTCATGTTTGGTGGCCACATGAATGCCTTCTTTCGAGAAGTGTCTGTTTATGTCCGTTGCCCACATTTTGATGGGGTTGTTTGTTTTTTTTCCTGGTAAATTTGTTTACGTTCCTTGTAGATTCTGGATATCAGACCTTTGTCAGATGGATATATTGTAAAAGTTTTCTCCCATTCTGTAGGTTGTTTGTTCACTCTGACGACAATTTATTTTGCTGTGCAAAAGTTCTTTAATTTAAATAGGTCCCATTTGTCAATTTTTGCTTTTGTTGCAATTGCTTTTGATGTTTTTGTCATGAAATCTTTTCCTGTGCCCATGCCCTGAATGGTATTGCCTAATCAATATGCAAAAATCACAAGCATTCCTATACACCAACAATAGACAAGCAGAGAGCCAAATCATGAATGAACTCCCATTCACAATTGCTACAAAGAGAATAAAATACTTAGGCATACAGATAACAAGGCAAGTGAAAGACCTTTTCAAGGAGAACTACAAACTACTGCTCAAGGGAGTAAGAGAGGGAAACAAACAAATGGAAAAACAGTCCATGCTTGTGGATAGGAAGAATCAATATTGTGAAAATGGCCATACTGTCCAAAGTAATTTATAGATTCAATGCTATTCCCAGTAAACTACCATTGACATTCTTCACAGAATTAGAAAAAACTACTTTAAAATTCATATGGAACCAAAAAAGAGCCTGTATAGCCAAGATAATCCTAAGCAAAAAGAACAAAGTTGGAGGCATCATACTACCCAATTTCAAATATACTACAAGGCTACAGTAACCAAAACAGCATGGTCCTGGTACCAAAACAGACTCATAGACCAACAGAACAGAATAGAGATCTCAGAAATAAGGCCACACATCTACAACCATCTGATCTTTGACAAACCTGACAAAAACAAGCAATGGGGAAAGGATTCCCTATTTAATGAATGGTGCTGGGAGAACTGGCTATCCCTATGCAGAAAATTGAAACTGGACCCCTTCCTTACACCATATAGGGATATTTTTAAATCCTTTTAATTTATGGTTAAGGATATCACAGCTAAAAAAGCATAATAAAAGGCATACAAAGCAAACATTTAGAATCACATGCCTTCTAGAACAAAGATCTTCATTTTACAGAGATGTTATGTTAATAAAACAATTTAGTTGATAAAAAGTAGGGCACAGAGATGTCTGTCTTTTAACAGAACAAGACGAGGTTTTTGTCATTATGAAATTAATACGCATACCTCAGAGCTAAGACTCGGGACTGACTGATGCTTTAAAATAAAACCAAAAAAATGTCCTGCCTACAAAAGCTGTTTTCAAAGAAGGGCTGTTGTGATTGGTGGAGAGGAAGAGGGGTGCACTGGGATTTCACAGGAGGTGCCAATGGGGTGCAGTCTGCTTGCTGTGTCCCCGGGTTGCCTGCCTCTATTCCTATTAAAGGTCAAGTGTGGGCAACCCTAGTAGATTCCTTGATCCCTGTATTTTCCTGAATTGAGACCTAGATGCCTCACTCTCAGGAAGCTGTCACCTTTGGGGACTCATGTCCAGTTTTCCTTTGAAAGTGAAGTTCCTTCACCCTGCATCTGAACCTCAACCCTCCTGCTCGCCCGCCGACTGCTGATGGTGACTTCACCTCTTGCCGTCACAGACGCTACACAAAAGTCTTCTCTGCGCCCGCTTTGCAGTGCTCTTTCTCCAAAGAAAATATCTAGTGATGAAGCTTGTTTATTTTTCTCCAAGTGCAATTTCTGGCAAGTGTTCAAGGATCTATCTGCTGTATAATTTCAGCATGACAACTTAATCAGCATTTCTCCACTGCTGGTTTGTTTATTTATTTATTTATTTTCTTTTCAGAATTTGGGAAGCTTGTTAGCAAAAAGAGAGAAGAGAAACGAGAATGTCTGGAGCCTCCTTTCTGTTACATCTCTTTGAACAGAAAAACAACCATCACCAACCTCTGTCACCACCGCTCCACAGAAATGAGGAAGAATGGAATTTCTCCTCCAAACTTTTCCAGATTAAATAATGAGTTTTTGTAATTTCAGAAATATGACTCTCTTCAATGAAGAAAATTATAAGCCCTTTCCTATTTGCTTTTCTTAGGGCTTTCTGATGTATGTGAGAAACACCCACCTCCGCCAAACCGTAACAAGGCTGAGTATTTTTCTTTGCACACAATTTCTTGGTGTCTTTCATTTATACTCAAAATTAGGAGACCCTAGTGAGAGCCCCCTGCCCCCTCCAATGACAATGGAGAGTAATTGCAGTGAGAAATTAGTCTAAATTAGTGAAAAGACAAATTTTGCCATCTGTCAAATGACACGTCAATTGTTCTTACATCATCATCCGTCTTTTAAAGTTCAAGTCTGTCAACCAGAGGAAAAGGCATTAAACACCAGACAAAAGGAAAATAGACTTCCGATTCCCATTTCCATTCTGCATGTGAGTTCTGAAGGAATCCTGCCCTCACACACGGTGCCTCGGGGGCATCCTCTAGCCTCCTTAATTAAGGGGTCTGAATGTGTCTCTACAATCATTCTTGGCATTGCCCAAAGTGATTATAGCTCAGGAAAGGAAATGAAGAGAAAAATGAACTGTGCATTATCAAGAGATGTGTGTGTGTGTGTGTGTGTGTCTCCCTACGGCAGCTTCACTTACAAAGTAGTTGAAAAAGAGGGGCTGCTTCATCACTAGCAGACAGCTTTCTGCAGGTATCTATGTAAACTGATGCCAACGACAGACATCTGGTGTACAGATCCCCAGGGAAGCCAACTGGAAATTCCAAGATCTCTTTTTGCAAAAGTTTACAGGCAGCTTCACAATGTTACAGCGGGGTTTCTAACCCTGGGCACTGCTGAGGTCTTGGGCTGAATCATTCTGTGTTGCAGGGACTGTCCTGGGCATTTTAGGATATTGAGCGGCATCCCTGGCCCTACCCACTAGATTCCGGAAACACCTCCCCTGCCCCCAGCTGTGACAACCAGAGATGTCTCCAGACTTTACCAAATGCTCTTCAGGGAGCAAAATCACCCTGAGTGAGATCCACTGGAGTAGAGACCTGTGGGGACAGGGTGGTGGCATTTGTGTGTGTGTGTACACACGTGAGCTGTGCATGTTACTGGTAATGGAAAGTTGAGCTTAAGTGGCCAGCATATCTAGAGAGTCCTCCTGGAGCTGACCTCAGCCATGTGGTACTTTTCTTAGGGATGGTGGTTCACAGTAGAGAAGGTTCTTTGTTTACCTTCTGGAAGAGACGGCAGCCACTGTCTTTAGGAAAATGGGTCTGATGCATCGTGGAAAAGCTGTCCTTGCCTGGCTTTCAGGGTTTTGCCTTCAGCCCCATCTGCCCAGCTCTTCTCCTGGACCCCTGCTTGGTCCTTAAGGTTCTTTGAGACAATATCCTAAAATGTAAAGGACTGTCCCCATAACACAGCATTGTCCAGGTGACAGGGAGTGTGGATTTGAGAAGATGCCTGTGGGCCACTCCCAAGACCCTATGTCTGCGCCCCTGGCCATGTCCCCAGTCTGCCTGGCCACTCTTCTGATCACTGAGGGAGAGTGTGCCCAGAACGGGTTCTGTGCCTTGCTCAGGGTCCCTCAGTGGCCTGTTCCCACGCTCCCCGTGGCCTCTATACAGCTAGGACAGGCATCATTTGCAGGGAAAGAAAGGCCACACTGAGCAGCTCCCTGTGCCTCCCCTCACTGTAATGCCTTCTTGTCTTGGGGACCAGTGCAGGGACTCAAGGGGAATCATGAGTTCTGGCCTTAAAGAGCAAACTTTATGGAGTCCAGGTTGGGTGGGGTGGGAGAGGATGTGAGTAGGCGGGCACAGCGGTGTCTCTGCTCTTCTCATGGATCTGCCCACCACCCAGCCACAGAGCGCAGACAGCCTGCTCTGCCAGGCATCCGGCCAGGTGCTGGGGCTCCGTGGATAAAAGAGATGGTGCCTTCTCTCCAGGGGCTTGAGGTTAAGTAGGTGGGTGGGGGTAGACCATCAGCAGCTCTGTGGTCAGACACAGGCCTGTGGTGGGGTTGGAGAGGCAGGTGGCACTGGCCTCCTTTCTCTCAGGAGCCCTCCTGGAGGTGGACACACTGGGCAAGCCTGTTCAAGTCTCAAGCCCAGGTTGAAGAACAAGCCAGCAAGGGTTTCAGGGCCCATTCAGGCAACAGGGAATGAATGGCAAAAGGAGGAGGAACTGTGAGCCAGGAGTTCCACCCCATCCCTGGAAGGTGACGTGGAGCCGAGGCCCCAGGTGGGGTCAGCCCACTGTCCTTGACAGGATTAGCTTGGCAGAGCCTGGAGCCTGTGGAATAGAGAAACTGCAGTGGGCTCTATGCTTCCCATGGAGAAGGTCCTGCAGAGCCCCGCAGCGCTGCTATGGAGTCCCTGTGCTGTTAAAGGAATAGCTCGGCTTGTGGCCAGAGGGTGTGGAGAGGATGTGAGCATGGGTGAGGATGGATGTGAGCAACCTTACATACTTTTGTAAAGGTGATTTCCTTACCCCTGCTCCCCAGAGTGGACATCTGGGTCCTCCTGGCATTGGAGGCATTATTCAGGGGTGGAAGGCAGTGGGAACTGGCATCCCAGGCAGCTTCTGCAGGCCCTGTGTCCCTGCGGCGTAGGAAGTCAGAGGGCAGTTAGATGCTGGTCCAGGTCTCAGGCACTGGTTGCCAGATTGAGCACAAAGAAATGCAGATAGCTCCATTAAATTTGAATTGTAGATAAGCAACAAATGGGACATATTAATACTAAAAGTTACTTACTGTTTATCTGAAATTCAGATTTCACTGAGTGTCCTGTATTTTCTCTGGCACTGCTCCCAGACACTCTGGCTCAGTTGAGCCCAGGGGAGGCCTCCCAGTGACACCTGTGGGTAGGGACAGGGAGGTGCTGGTGGACAGGGAGGTGGAGCCCATCCCAGCCCCACTCCACCCCTCTGGGACAATCATCTCACCTCTCAACTTCTACTGTTGAACAAGGAAGGCTTCCCCAGGCCCTTTCCAGAACTATTGATCTATAATTTAATTTCCTTTTGCTTCTTACCTGTACCATCTGTTACAATAAAACCCATACAACATGACTGACATCAAAACCTTCAGTGAAGCTGCCAAGTTTTAAAATCTCATACCGTTTTCCCCGAATTGTGTTTTTAAGGACAATAACAGAGAAACAAAATGAAATATGTTTTTTTCCCTGTAAAACTACTCAGGAACAATCTGTATCATGAGTTGCCAAGAAGAAAATGAAAATATTCTACAACCCTTTTCTTCAAAGAAAAAACTATCTACCAGCATTATGTAACGTGTGACAAGTACTAAGCCCAATAGCCAACCCAAAGTAAGCAATAAATGTCAGCCATAATGGTTGCTATTATGATTTTGTAAGATGTTAATGTTTTCTAGAGCATAGTTTGGTAAACTCTGGCCTATCCTTTTGCCTTTAAAACAATATTACTATTATAAAGAAAAAAAATTTTTTTAATTAGTCAGTTGTTTGGCCAAGATGGTCTAGTGAACTAAATTAACAAGTTTAGACATGAATGCTTTTAATCCTTAAATTCTGAGTCAAATAAAATGTGGAAGCCACGGACACCCTTACTTATAGAATGGAACGAGAAGAGAATGTAAATGGACAAGAAGCTGGACTTCCCCTGAGTTGAATCCCTCCCTCACACCCAGCACTTCCTCAGAGTCCTCAGGCCCATTCAGTGTAGTCAGGATCTGTTATGCTGAAAGCAGCAGGCATTTGACTACCTTTCTCAGGCTATCTCCATTATACCAAGATGAGCACTAACATTAGTTTATAGCTTATGTGCATAACTTCAGAACCAAAAGAGAACTCCCCTCCCAGTCTAATGGGGTCAAACAATGAAGTAAATCACAAATGGCAATTGCTGAGAGATTGTACCACGCACAATACTGCCCTCATTTCACAGGTGGAGACCAACCTGCCCTCCTGCCTACAGCTGGGACCCTCTATGTGCCTCCATGCTCCCCTCACAGGCCTCATTGCCTTTGCCTGACCCCCTTCCACACAGCAGATATGTTACCAGTGGAGGGTGTCCAAGTTCTTGGTGTTTTGAACAAAAATATTGTACAAAACGCACAAACAGAGAAAGGAAAGAATGAAGCAACAACAACAGAGATTTATTGAAAACGAAAGCACATTCCACAGAGTGGGGGTGACCTCAGCAAGGGGCTCAAGAGCCAGGTTACAGAATTTTCTGGGGTTTAAATATCCTCTAGAGGTTTCCCATTGATTACTTGGTGTATTTTCTATGCAAATGAAGAGGCTGGGGGAGGTTACAAAGTTATTTACTTGGTGTACACCCTATGCAAGTGAAGGCAATGTTTCCTGTCATAGCTGAAGCAGAATTACAAAGTTCTGTACTTGGTTGTAGAAAGTTGGGGTTCTACTGTTTCAGTTCTAGGAAGCCCTTAGGCTCCCTGTCCCCAGACCTTATTCTCCTGCTTCAGCTATGGGGGTGTTTCTGGAATGCCGAGCTGGTCAGCCAGTCTTCCTCCCGCCCCACACATAATGCCCTTGCATTTCTCTTAGGAGAAGATTTGTTGTTAAACCCCTAAGCTGGGAGTCTGCCTGGGCCCTCTCCCCACCCTCCTGTGTCTCACTTTCCCTCCCTTTCTGTGCCCCAGTTGCAGTGCCCTCTGAGCCTCTGCATCCTCCACTCTCTGTTCTACCCCAGGGCCTTAGCATATGCTGTTCCCTTGGCCAGGATGCGTTTCCCTTCTTGTATCTGATAATCTGATAGGGCTGCCATAGCAAAGTACCACAGACTGGGGGCTGCAACAACAGAAATGTGCCTTTTCACTTTTCTGGAGGCTGAAAGTCTGAGATCAAGGTGTGTGCAGGACTGGTTTCTTGAGTTCTCCCCCCTTGCCTTGCAGATGGCCGCCTTTACCCTGTGTCACCACACGGTCTCTCCTCTGTGTGAAGCCTGTGTCCTAATTTCCTCTTCTTATAAAGACACCAGTCAGATTGGATTAGGGCCACCCTAGTGACCTCATTTAGTCCTGATTCCCTTGTTAAAGGCTCTCTCCAAATTCAGCCGCTTTCTGAGGTCTCAAAAGTACGAGTTTTGGAGGGAAAGCAATTGAGCCTTCAACACTGCGCCGAAGCCACTCTGCCTCCAGTAACCCTGAGGGGGCTCTGGCTTCTGGGAGGCATTCGGAGCACCACGCCTCTCTCCTTCCAGGCGCTTGGCAAGTGGGATTTTTGTGAAGTGAGTGTGATTATATGTCCCCCTTAGGCTGTGGTCTTCATGGGGACAGGTCCCTGATTAGTCTTCCTGTCTGATCCATTCCTCGTTTGTCACAATTGCCAGCACATAGTAGACACTTAATAGGAATCTGTTGTTCCTATTTGATAGCACAACAGAGTGACTATAGTCAATGATAACTTCATTGTACATTTTAAAATAACTAAACGAATGTAATTGGATTGTTTGCAACACAAAGGATAAATGCTTGAGGGAATGGAGACCCTGTTCCTCGGGATGACGTTATTTCACATTGCATGCATATATCAAAACATCTCATGAATCCCATAAATATATACACTTAGTATGTACCCACACATTTTTTTTAATTATGAAAAAGAATCTGTTGAATGAATGATTTCCTGAAAGTCTCTCCCCCAGCAAAGGGCAGACCAGCATTCCACTCCAGGTCTCCTTTCAGGACATGCAGCCTGCCCCCTGGCATCACACCACAACTGGGAATGACTGGGTCCATCTTGCTTTCCAGGGCATAAACTCTGAGCAGGGTGCCAACTTGCCGGGGAGTGCAGTGCGAGCCATGTCAGAGCAGGGATGCTGTTGCTCACCCTGTCATTCATTCAATCATTTACTAGGGCCGCTTTTCTTCCAGGTATTTGCCCACTAGATCAGTAGTTTTGAGATAGTCAAGGACATAACCATGTCCTTGGGAGGCAGCAACCATGGAGACCTCATCGTCAACACACGATCTGCACTGCAGTCAAGCTCATTCCAGCAAAGCTGCCTCCGGTAAGGACTTTCCCCTGTAGAGGGTACATGCATTTTGATTTTACCTGTCCTCAAACTGACCCTTCTTTTTATAATAGTAAAAAACACAGTCCTGGGTGGAGATTTAAGATGCTAATGAGACATGTGACATATGAACAAGCACGTACAGCTACTGTGCATGTGCACCCGGAGGAGCACCCAGAACCTGCTTCCTAGCAACACCTCTCCCACCCCCTTATGAATAATCACAGAAGGCTCCCATAAAGGGAGTCTCGCCATTAATGGTCAGTGTTGTCTCATCTTCACAAACGTTCGCCCTGCAGGCTCTCAGGGTGTTGTCTATTCTGCACTTCACTTACAAAATATTCTTTCTCCCGTGCAATAAATTGCTCTGTGCTGCATCTCCTTTGCTGTGTGTCTCTTGTTTAAATTCTTTTAAACGAAGAAAAGAACCGAGGTCTCACAACAGTTGCCAACAGTTTTACAAACTTTAAGGAAGCAGAATCATTGAAGCCTTGCCTGACTTCTCACTACAGAAAATGAAAAAATGAAAAAGGATTTGTCCTGAGTTGAATCGTGTCTCCCACTTAGCAAAAAAAAAAAAAAAAAGAAAGAAAGAAAGAAAAAAAAGAAAGATATGCTGAAATCCCAACTCTTAGCACCTTAGAATGTGAACTTACTTAGAAACAAAGTCATTGTGGATGTAACTAATCAAAATGAGGTCTTGCTGGGGTGGAGTGGACACTACCCCAATATGACTGGTGGCCATATGAAGATGCAAACACACATGGGGGAGTGCCGTGTGCTGATGGGGGCTGAATTATGGAATTAGGCAACTACAAGCCAGCGAACCCCAAGCTTTGCTGACAAACCACCAGAAAGTGGGAAGAGGCAAGGACCGAGTCTCTCCTATAGGTTCAGAGGGAGCATGGCCTGCTGACGGCTTGGTGTCAGACTTCTAGTTGCTAGAAATGTGAGACAGGACATTTCTCTTGTTTTAAGTTATCTATTTGTTATACCTTGTTACTGCAGCCCAAAGAAATATTTAACTGGTATGCATTTTTGTTAACCTCAAATTAATAATATTTACTTATTATACAGTCAAACAATTAGAAAATAAACTAATGTTGTGGTGAACACCAATGTGTTAGTATTTTGTTGTTTATTAAGGAGTATGTACATTTTAAAAAATTACAACACTTAATAAATGAATGTTGAGTACAGTAATCTGTAGCAAACATTTAATTTATGCAAATTCAACTACATGGGCTTAGTAAAAAACTTTTTTAAATTTTATTTATTTATTTATTTATTTTTATTTATTTATTTATTTATTTTTTGAGACAGAGTCTTGCTCTGTCACCCAGGTTGTAGTGCAGTGGCGCGATCTCGGCTCACTGCAAGCTCCACCTCCTGGGTTCTCGCCATTCTCCTGCCTCAGCCTCCCGAGTAGCTGGGACTACAGGTGCCCACCACCACGCCCAGCTAATTTTTCTGTATTTTTAGTAGAGATGGGGTTTCACCGTGTTAGCCAGGAAAAAAACTTTTTTAAGAGAGAAAGATAGTGTAATTCCTTTTGCCATTGTTCCTCCCAAGTGCGTGCCCCTTGTGTGTATGCACAGCCAGATAACCCAAGAACCTTCAGGCCTCTCGAGGAGGGAGTCATCTCGGTGTGAGAAGTAGGGTTCTAGTCCCTAAAAATGTGCACGAGTTGTTGTTCAATGTGGCACCATGAAATGCAAGCTGGCCACTTCAACCAGCACTTGGACATCCATCCATTCATCCATTCAACCCACTTCTAGAGGACACATGGTAACGCTGAATCACGGTAGGAGGAGAGGGCATGTTAGTCTCCAATGCAGCCCCTTCCTAAGGAATGTTCTAGGCTAATTTTGATCATCAGTCTTAAAAAAAAAATAGTACCGTTTTGTTACTGACTCAAAATTAAGCCACTTAAAATGGCAATAAACATTTATTACCTTACACTGTTTCTGTGGGTGAGGAATTTGGCCTTTGCTAGCTGGACGGTTTCACTGTGGGGTCTCTCCTGAGGCTGACTGTCAAAGTGTCAGGTGGGTAATAGTCCACTACCTGATGGTTTGACTGGAGCTGGAGGATCTAATTCCAAGATGGTGCACTTGCATGGCTGTTGGCACGAGGCCTCAGTTCCTCTCCACTTGGAACACTCCAGAAGGCTGCTTGATCATCCTCACAACATGGTGACTGGCCTTCCCCAGAGCAAGCAATCCAAAAGAGAGAACAAAGAAGAGTCCTTGATGCCTTTTATAGCCCAGTCTCATCTGCCACATTCTATTTGTCAGGGGTGAGTCTCCGAGTGTAGTCCATACAAAAGGGTAGAGAAATTAAGTTCCACTTCTTGGAGAGAGGAGGAACGAATTTGTGGATATAGTTTAAAATCACAGCAAGGATAATACATTTTTAAAGCATTAACTGGTGGAATTTCAGTTTTCTGCCAGAGGGAGGGATACACGTGGAATCAGGATTCTAGAAATTGCCAGTGCTCTACCTTTCTGTGAAGATGCCTCTGACTTGGGAGCCTGAGAGACAAGGCGCCTCTTGAGGATTCTGCAGGGCATCTCTGGAAACCCTGGGCTGGCAGGAGTCTCCTTTATTTGTGGTTTGGGGGCCTGGAATGTAAACTGAACTCCCAGCCTAAGAGACTCACTGGGTGACGAAATAGTGAAAACAAAGATACTGATGGGGAAGAGCCGGCCGTCTGGGCTCCTGGCATCCTGAGCTCATTGAAAGTCATTGAAAAGACGTCAGTGGAAGAAGGTGGAGTCAGAGCTACACTTGGCTCTCCCAGGCCTGTGGTTCAAGCTTTTACTAATGTGAAAGTTGATCACACAAATTGGGTCGTTCTTGCCATACTCAACTAAAACAGAGTCCAGAGGCCAGGAGGATAAAGCCCTCAGGGCACACGACATTGCTCCGAGGATTGAATTCTCTGCAAGCATGGCTGCTGAAACTGCTTGCCGTCACCTGAAACCAGTTTTATCTAATAGCTACTGAAACAACCTACTGCAACTTGAAGACTAGTTTTATCCACCACCATCCCTCACCAATCAGAGCTTGCCAGCTCCCCAAAATTTTACTAGTGCTAATCTAATGAACTTTCTTGCAGAACAATACATAACATTTCTCTAAATTATTTAACCTCTTTGTTCTTTGGACATAACGAAGACCACCTGGTCTGTATGACCTGAATTGCAATTCTTGCCTCCTGAAGAAAAGTTTTTAAATTTAGAGATTCTGTCTCTATCTTTTATTCAACACTGAGGAATATAGGGAGAGTCCAGTCCCTTAAGCCAGTGTGCTTGGGTCTTGCTGAAGGGAGATGGTGGGTAAATGCATTTTAAAAGGCCTTGACCAAGAATGGTGTAAGGTCCTGACCCAGCATTCTTTCCTGGGCCTTTGTAATTCTACCTCCAGAGGATGTCTACAAAGACTTTTGCCATCACCTCCCATGAGAGTCTCCTGAGACCAGCCCTTGGAGGAGACACAATGGAGATTTCCATTATTCCCAATTTACAGACAAGAAAACAGAGGTATTAGGAGGCCACCTAACTCAGCCCAAAGTTGGCCTACTCAAGGAAGTCCAGCTTGACCATCCTTAATTAGAATAGGTTTCCCCATTGCAGGCTGTCTCGAAAGCTGGGTCATTGTAGAATTCACAGCAGAGGCAGTTCACTGGATGAGGCTGCTTTCTGTCAGTGCTGTGAGATGAGCCCTCGTGGTGCTGTGCATGGCTGTGCCCCCGCACCTGGCTCAGGTGGGCTGATAGGATTAAGTGTGGCAGGGCGCAGTGGCTCACACCTGTAATCCCACCACTTTGAGAGGCCGAGGCGGGCAGATGACCTGAGGTCAAGAGTTCGAGAGCAGCCTAGCCAACATGGTGAAACTCATCTCTACTAAAAATATGAACATTAGCCAGGTATGGTGGCCGGCACCTGTAATCCCAGCTACTCAGGAGGCTGAGGCAGGAACCCAGGAGAAGGAGGTTGCAGTGAGCCGAGATTGCACCATTGCACTCCAGACAGAGCAAACTCTGTCTCCAAAAAAAGAAAGGAAAAAAGAAAGACGAAAGAAAGAAAGAAAGAAAGAAAGAAAGAAGAAAGACAGACAGAAAGAGAGAGAGAGAGAGAGAAAGAAAGAAAGAAAGAAAAAAGAAAGAAAGAAAGAAAAAAGAAAGAGAGAAAGAAATTAAGTGAACGAATGAATGATCCACCCGAGACAGGGTCAGACATCAGACTTCTGTGTGGAAGAGTGGAAACAACGCAGCTGGGAGGTTGGCCTAGCTTGCTTTGAGTCCTGGCACTACTACTTTTTAAGCTCTGTAGCTTGTCCTATGTTACTTCTCTGAGCTTTGGTATCCACCTCTGTAAGGTGAGGGTTCCAACAGCAACCTCTGGGACATTTTGAGGGTGAACAAGAGAGAGAAAGGACGCACTGACCGGGCTGCTTCCCACACTCCGGCAGGGGAGCCCCCACAATGGGCCCCGCCCCTCTCTGGATTCCTGGGTGCTGTTATTTCTGAACTTTTCCATCAAACACCTGGGCACACAAGTCAAGGTGTGTGTGGGTGAGTAAAGCAGGCCTTGGTTCTGTCCAGCAGATGTGAGGATTTTTTCAGCTGCCAGCCAGGCATGACAAGCCAAGGAGGGACTGCAGCCAGCCCCGTCTGGCCCCTGCGTCCCAGAGCCTGTGTGCGCATCCTCACTTTGGACAGGCTCCACGGCTGAGCCTGGCCAAGCTCTTCAAGAAAGGTGGCCACCAATGCGGGCTCAAGGGCTTCCTCTAGACCCACAGAGCCCTGGACCTCTCTGACTGGCATCTAGGATGTCAGTCTGTGGTACTGAAGATGCTGAGCAGAGTTTTCAATGGCTGACGACAATTGTGATAAAGGCCCACCACATGCAGACACCCATCTCTCCTGAGAGGGCCTCGGGTCTAGGAGCACCACTCTTTCCATCCCTCCCGAATCTGTGGAAGGCTCCCTCCTTCCTCTATGGGGCCAGTGAGCAACAGTCTCCCCTGGTTCCCTCAACCCTCAGCCTTTCTAGGTCTCATTTTCCCTATCTCAGGCTAGCAATCTCTAGGCCAATGAAACAGCCTCTTCCAGGTCTCTTGAGCACTTTTGTTCCTGGACAGTGCCTAAAAGGGTCTCTGAGAACACTCAAAACAGCAACAAAGCCAGAGTTTCCTGATGCTTGCTCTGACCCACGAGAACTAGAGGACACACCCACGCCTGGGACGCCCACAGCAGCCAGAGGGGAGGCAGGCCAGGGATCACCCACCTCCGCTTGGAATGCCAGCCCTGGAAGGGCCTTAGGAATCTCTGGATCAGCACTGTCCTGCGGGACCTCTAGCCGTGATGGAAATGTTCTGTTACCTGAATCAGCCGGTATGGGAGCTGCCGGCGGCACGTGGCTATTGAGCCCTTGAAAGGTGGCTAGTTGACCACAGAATGGAATTTTCACTTTTACTTAATTTTAATTAATTCAACCACAATTTAAATAGCTACTTATGGCTAGTGGCTATCCTACTGGACTATGTGGGGCTTAGGGATCCTAGTTTTTGGTTGTATACCTGCAGAAACGGAGACGCAGTGGGGGAAATAAATTCCTTAAGACTTCCCAGGAGTCAATAAGAATTGGGTTTCCTCTATCTGGTAGCTGTGTGCTTCTCATGACATAGCAAGTGGCTGACAAAAGGCAGGTATCTGCCTGGCTGAGCCACAAAGACAGGTTCCAAATGAGGGAATGTCTTGGTTGTTTCAGGGGGAGCTTTCAGCTGTGGCTGGAGAACACAGACTCAAGGCCTCCGGTCTTTTTGAGAAGCAGAGGCCAGTAGAAGGCTGAGGTCTGGCAGTGTGGAGCCCCCACTGCAGCCTGCTCATGAGGGCCAGGCCTCCCTCTGGGACCTGCAGCACTGTGACAAACACTTCTTTCCAGCTGGCTTTGCTCAGACACACTGGATGCATACTCAGCATGGCAATCGCCCTCTCTAACACCAAGTGAGAGCCTCGGAAAGTCCTGTAAGCAATGTGGCTGCGGGCTCTGGTTCCTTCACACACCCACACAAGCAATGCTTCCTGACGGCACGGTGCTGTGCGGAGCACGCAGCCAGCAGGAGGCTAGGACAGCAGAGGCAAACCTATTTTCTCCAGGCAGTCTGGAAACTCGTGTTGCATGTTAAGTATTATGTGTAAATGAAATAGGAATCAGGGAGAGGAAAATACCAATTTGGGCTGAATTGGCAAAATGTATATAATTTACAGAATTATGCAAAAATGAAAGACTTCCATTTCCCTTCCATCAAGGCACTTCCTGTGAGAAAAATCAAATCCCTTCACCCTGCTTTGCATGTGCGGTGTTATGTGCTGGGGGAACTGTGTGGGATTTTTTGCAGCGCTCTGAGCAGTTTTTCCTAGAAGTCCATGAACCCTGTAAAGGCCAACCTGAGTGCCACAGAAGTAACGAGCCTCTATTGCCAGGGAGTCCCCTTCCTCCCCGGCTCTTCTCTGGGGCTCACCTGACCGACAGCCCTCTCAGCCTGCTCCCTCCCAGATGGCCTAAGAGTAAAGCACTCTCTTCTGGGCTGGCTCCCTCTAAGGTGCTAGATCAGGACTGAGGAAGATTTGTTTTACCTAGCTTTGAATCAAAACTCCTGCCTACACTCTCCAAAATTGAGAAAATACCAACTTGTGAAAGCCAGAAGCCTCCCTGAGGGCAACAATGAGTACCGTGTCATCACTACTTCGTTTGTTGTGAAGGAACAAACACCAAACTCTGCCAAAATAGCTAAAGAGGTTTATTCTGAGCCATGTGGAAGACAATGACCCAGGAAAACAGAGTCTCAAGAGGCCTTGAGAAGGTGCCCCTGAAGCCATCAGGTTCCACTTTGGTTTTATACATTTCAGGGAGACAGCAATTGTGGGTAAAATCAATATGTGGAAGGTATACATTGGTTTGCCCAGAAAAGATGGGACATCTCAAAATGGGAACTTAAAGGTCATAGGTGGGTTTAGGGATTCTTTATTTTATTTTAAAATATTTATTGTTTATTATTTTTATTTTTGAGACAGGGTCTCACTCTGTCACTTGAGCTGGAGTACAGTGGCATGATCATAGCTCACTGCAGCTTTGATCTCCTGGGCTCCAGCAATCCTCCTGTCTCAGCCCCCCAATATCTGGGACTACAGGTGTACACCACCACACATGGTTACTTAAAAAATTTTTTTATGATAGAATAGAAAAGGTCTCACTATGTTGCCTAGGCTGGTCTTAAACCCTTGAGCTCAAGCAATCCTCCCACCTCAGCCTCCCGAATTGCTGGGATTACAGGCTTGAGCCACCACACCCTGCTGGGTTTAGGAATTCTTTAGTTGGCAATTGGTTGAAAGAGCTAAGCTTTGTCTAAAGACTTGGAGTCAGTAGAAAGGAATGTTTGAGTTAAGATAAGAGGTCTGCTATCTCTCAGGTGATGCCATACCAGAGTCAAGTTGGAAAGTAGGCCATATTATGCAGGGCCAATAAAAATCTTGGGCTGTGATATGGTTTGGCTTTGTGTCCCCACCCAAATCTCATCTTGAATTATAATTCCATAATCCCCATGGGTTGTGGGAGAGACCTGGTAGGAGGTAATTAAATCATGCTATTCTCATGATCTGATGGTTTTATAAGAGTTCCCTGCTGGCACTCATTCTCTCTCTCCTGTCGCCCTGTGAAGAGATGCCTTCCACTATGATTGTAAGTTTCCTAAGGCCTCCACAGCCATGTAGAACTGGGATTCAATTAAATCTCTTTCCTTTATAAATTACCCAGTCTTGAGTATTTCTTTATAGCAGGGTGAGAACAGACTAATACAGGCCAGGTGCAGTGGCTCACATTTGTAATCCCAGTACTTTGGGAGGCTGAGGTGGGGGGATCTCTTGAGGTTAGGGGTTCAAGACCAGCCTAAGCAACAAGGCCGTCTCTACAAAAAAATACAAAAGTTGTCTGGGCATGGTGGCATGAACCTGTAGTCCCAGCTATTCAGGAGGTTGAGGCTCAAGAATCACTTGAACCCGGAGGCAGAACCTGCAGCAATTGGAGTTCGTGCCACTGCACTCCAGCCTGGGCAACAGAGTGAGACTCCATCTCAAAAAAAAAAAAAAAAAAAAAAAAGAAAAGAAAAATCTTGCTTAAGAAGATTTTATGGTTTGTAAGGTGAGACTTCCTAAGCCCTTTAGAAAGAAATGTGAGCAAGAAAAGGTCAGAGTATGGTCCTTAGTCACAACCCTCATGCCTTCCAGCCCCTCTGCCCCACTCTGTGCCCCAGAATCCTACCTCCTCATGCTGCTTCGCCCTCTGCTTTCTCAGCCTGGCAGAAGATGGCAGGGTGGGCAATGAGAGGACAGGCATCTCTCTCCTCTGCTTGCCCACACTGTTCTGTAAGTGCTGACTTCCCTCGGTGACAATCACTTCTGTACCAAACACAAATGCAGGCCGGTGGAACCCCTGCTCTGGTCCCCTATGCCTCCGCAGGTCCCATGTGTCTCAAACACACACAAATGCATTAAGAAGCACATAAAGCCTCTCTTGCTTCCACAGGGTATCAGAGGATGTCATCTCAAAGTCTGCCTCTTCAGCACGCACATTATTTTGAGCTGAAGGCAACTGAGAACCAGCAGACACAGGAAAAGCTCCTTACCTCCCCCTAACTGCCTAAAAATGTAGTATACATTTTGCCTCTTGTAAAGGAAATTTACATTTATAAAGTAAAACTGTTTCTATAGCAGGGAGGGAGCTGCTCCTGGAGACAATCCCCATATCCTGAGAGACTCTTAACTGCATAACAAGACGACCTTCCCAACATGCCTTCCCAGATCTGACTTCTCCTGCTCCCAGAAGCCCCAGACCCCTTTTCCCTTGTTTGGCCTATGATGGTGCATAAGCCTCAGTCACCTGGTCAACTCCTGGAGCTACATTTTTCTTTGTGAACTCCCGTGCATACCACATACAGAATTAAAACTGCTTTTACTCTTGTTAATCTGTTTTTCACCAGCCTGATTCTTGAGCCCCAGCCACAGATCCCAGAAGGACAGGGAGGAAAGACTTTCCTCACCTACACTGGCACACCCGCAAGCATGTGCTGTCAGGACTAAGGTCCTTCAAGTCCCAGAGGATACATCTCCATGTCTCTTTCTTGTGTTCTGACAGCAAAAGGCAACTTCATCCCAAGGCCATCAGGATTCGGGGGCAGTGCCACTGCCAAGGCAGAGATGGATGTTGCATTACAGAGCAGGGAGGACTTGAGTGGCTGAAGCTTTCAGGCATGAGAAAAGACAGATCAACAACGTTGTCAGATCCCTCCCCTCATGCTAAGAGATGTAGGAGATTCATGCATAATGAGGCATCAATCACCTGTAGGGCCCAGTGACCATTTGCTTACTTCTCCTGTGGTTGATTCTGGTTCTAGTGGGTCTTGCACGTCAGGCGCTGACACGTTTGTTACCAGGAGACATGGCCCCAGCTTTCCCAAAGACATGCCATTCTTTGGTACTAAGGTGTAATCCCTTAATGGGTTCTTCCTGCCTGCTGCACAGACAAAACCAATTCACCCAGACCATGGCATTGCAGTGAAGGGCTTAACTGATACAAATCTGGCTACACCAGGCGGGAGGTGGAGTTATTACTCAAATCCATCTCCCTGAAGGCTAAGAGGTTAGGGTTTTCAAGTATAGCTTGGTGGGCAGAGCGGGCTAGAGAATGGGTGCTGCTGATTGGTTTGGGATGCCATCATAGGGGAGTGGAAAATGGTCCTCATGTGCTGAGTGTGCCTCTTGGTATGGTCCACAGGACAGAGTCATGAGTCATGAATCCAGGTGGAGATAACTCGTCATCAGAAATGCAAAAGTCTGAAAGACATCTCAAAAGTCCAATCTTAGGTGTTACAACAGTGATGTTATCTGTGGGAATACTTGGGGAAGTTACAAATCTTGTGACCTCCAGAAAAATGACTGGTTATTGTTTAAGTAAGCCTATGTCTTAGCAGAATTCAGGCCCTTCTTGTAATCCTAATCTTGTGGACTTTCATTAATTTTACAAAGGCAGTTGAGTTTTGGGAAAGACTATTATCATCCTTGCTTTAAAGTTAAACTCTAAACCAAATTTCTCTCAAGGCCAGCTTGGTCTATACCCAGAAATGACCAAGGACAGCTTGGAGGTTTGAAGCAAAATGGAGTAAACTATGTCAGGTTTCTTTTACTGTCATAATTTTGCAACAGTGGTTTCAAAGGTCAAAATGGTATTTTCTGCATCTGCCCACCATGGAACATTCTGATGAAACACATGTCAAATTCGACTTTGCAACTGCTCTAGACGCCCAATAGAATGCCAAATGGATGACTTCAAATCTCTTAGGTTTAATTTAGTCAAGATAAGAGATGCACTGGATGGTTAAGCAATGACAACAAGAGGTCCTCAAATAAAGAATAAGTCTTGGTCTTTCATGAAAAAATCATTGTCAAATTCGTGGTACTGTCAGTTATAATTCTTATAAATTATTGCTTGCTATTAATAATGTTAGCAAAATCAAACCAAAAAAAGTGAAGTAGATCATAGTTTCTCTATTTTTACTTTTTAAAGGACTTTAAATGTTTTTAAATTTTCAAGAGAATAAAATTCCACATGGAAAGGATATCAGAAAAGTAAAGTTACATTCCAAAAAACATATCAGAAAATTACAATCTGAAAATAAAAATTTTGCATGACTATGAAGGAGAGAATTCTATAAAATAATTCTGAAACCAGTTTCTGTAATTAAAGAGAAAATTGAATAAATTGAATATTCTGGTACTATTATCAGTTTTCTTTATAAAAGTCTAGCACTGAAAAATTTGAAAGAGAAAAGAAAAACTAATACTCTCTATACACACACACACACACATTGTTTTAAGAGACAGTTCAATTACTTAATACATGAGAATTATTTATGTAATAAACTTAAAATGTTCTGAATCTTTTAAGGAATAATAATTTAACGTGTGAGAACTCATTATAATTTTTGAACATGATATGTCAAATTTATGATTTATTTCTGAATTTAAGTATTGCTTAGTTTTTTTTTTTTTTTTTTTTTTTGCAATTCCAATTGCTACTGCCTCAGCAGAGCACACTTTCTCCCAACTGAATTTAGTAAATGAACTTAAGAACTACAACTCAAGAACTGAAGAACTACAGTAACTCAAGAAATGTCTAACTTGGCATTATCATCAACACAATATAAACTATGTTAAAAGTCTTGATTTTAAAACATAATTTGTAATTTTGATGAAATTAAGGCATGGAACTTACAGTGCATGGATTAAATATATAGAAATTTATGGATTATATAGGGTTTTTCTACTCATTCAAATATTGTTTGCCTATCAACAGAATACTCCAAGATGTGTAATAGTAATGAATTCAGTTGTCTTTGGTATTTTGTTGTGTAGGGGCGAGAGAACCTTCTCTCTCCCTTCTGGTGTTGTGATATTTACATGTGAGAAATAAACTTGACAGTAGCCAGATTAGCAGGAGAAACCACATACAGATTGATTAAATTCATATGCACGGGAGCCCCACAAGCATGAGCCTCAAAAAGGGCCAGGTGGTTGAAGCTTAAATAGCATTTTGAGTTACAGAAATAAACAGGAGCTTAAAGGCTCCTGGAAAGTGGTGATGACAAGCTATGGGAGGGTGAGGGGAGGAACTGCACTGGGAACAAAGGCTGTCTTAGGCAGAAATAAAAGTCCCTCAGGTAGGAGCCCTTCGGAAGGAGAGGTGAAAAGTCTGTCTGGGTATGGTGACCTGGGCATGGAGACCTTTAATCATCTCCAATTCATGTAGATCCCAGGGAGAACGCTCACAACTGTCCCATTCGTTTTAAGGGAGGAACTTCCCTTAGATAAGAGAACTTCAGGAAAAGCCCCTCCCTGCACTTCAGGAGAGGTGAGAGAAGGTGAGAGGGGTGGTGACTATGAGGCTGTGACTCTAGTTTAAATGACTTAGCATGTCCAAGCACCATGCACTGGGGTATTGTAGACAACTATAATTTTACATGTATTCTTCTGTTTTGTCATTATAGAGATATACTTATCAAGGCAGGAGAATATAACTAATTTTACTAAATAATTTGTTAGCTTGAAATATCACTTGGAAATGTTTACACTGGTGGTGTGTGGACCTTCACTGGTGCTTTGGCCCTTGCCTCAGAGTTTGGTCTCAACCTTCTCTCTTCTACTGAGCAGGCTCTCACGTGGCCTATTAATTCCTTTCTCTTCCAAGCTCTTTCAGATCCAGGGAAGTAATGGCTTCCCACTGTAGCTCATACTTCAGCAGTTTTGGTAGTCTCTTAACTCACATAACTGTCTTCAGTTAAATCTGTTTCAAGTGTTCTGCCTGCTCTTTCCAGAACCCTGTGGATGCTCCTGATGTATGATAATGTTGAAGAACACACTTCCTCTTCATACCGTCTGTCCTTCCAGTATGCTTCATTTTCTTCATAGCGTTAGTCTGCTCCTGACATTATAGGATCAGCCTGTTTGGGGTTTGTTATTTGTCTTCTGCCCTAGATTGTGAGCTCCCTGAGGGCAGGGCCTTAATCTCTGCTGTAGCCTCAGGGTTGAGTATAGTGCCTGTCCCATAGTAGGTACTCCACAAATATTTATTAAATTAATGAATGAACTTAGGTGGGAGAAGAGAATATGTAAGTATGGTCTATAGGAACATCTCAACTCCAAGCATTGGCCCAGGATGTATTTTATATGATATTCAGTGAAATATGACTCCAAGTGGGAAAATTTTATTTCTAAAGGACCTAGATGTCCACCTACCATTATGTGGTGGAGAGAGCTGAGGTGGAAGACCTATCATGCCAGCCTGGTTCATGGGCATGCAATATCCATGAGCTCCCTCTTCTTCTTACTTAAGAAACAGGTGGAATATCCAAAGGCCATTTTCCCACCTCAATTATCTTTCTTAGATCAACTACTACAAAATAGGGGGCAAGAAGTTAAAATCAGTGAGGTTATAAATGGACTGAGTGGAGAATTATAAGCCTAAATTGAGAAAAAGAAAATTTGTGGTTCAGGAATTCTCAACGTTTCAATTAAGATAAAACTGAGTTGTCCAATGTTAGACTCACTTGGATCCTAAGGTTTTTTTTTCCCTCTCCCATAATGAGCTGCCAAGAACTGTGATATACAATCACACAGCAATTATTTCGAACCTTTGGCCCGATGAACACAGTGTTCATTAGTTGAAGGGATTCCTACAAAAAATGGAGTGGGTTGTGTAAGGGTCAGGCTGCCTGAAGTGAGAAACGGCCCAATCTTTGTCACTCAAATGGGAGTGGGGTCAACAGCCTCAACCCAGAGAAACTGCTCCTTGATAAGTCAGGGTGACAGGTACACACTTTATGGTTGTCAGGACCTGCGTGGGTGATGAATGAGTGTCGTCTCAGGGTGTCAGGAGGTAATTAGCAGCCTGTCGACTGTCTGTAAACAAACACTTTTGATGCATGCCATGAAGAGATGAAGCTATTTTGGTGACCAATTTTGCACTCATAGGAAGCAGAATTTAATTGCTTGTCTGATCTACAGAGCCCTACATCATGCCAGCATGGACTGTGGGCAAAACATGGCCCTACCTGCAGAGGTGGCAGCTCTCTGATGTGAGGGTCTTTATTTTGTTGATCACTCATCTACAACAAACCATCCGTTTCCACTCATTTTTTTAAGGGCTATTTTATTTTTGTCTCTAGAGAGTCACAAAAGCACCAAACATCACTGAAAAGCAGCTACAGATAAACATAACTGAGTGCTATAAACCTTTATTGAGTGCCTACTGTTTACTGTATCCCTGGCCCTGTGTTAGAGCCTGCAAATACAAAGCTGAATGAAGACAGTGTCTACCTCCAAGGAATGGGGAATATGGATGTATCAAGCACATAATATTAAGACCCAGGCATGCACAGCATAAAATGGGAGCACAGAGGGTACCTTATGCAGCCCAGGCATGAAGGTTTCACGGGGTGACCCTGAATTAGTCAGTTCTCACACTGCTATAAAGAACTGCCTGAAAGTGGGTAATCTTTAAAGAAAAGAGGTTTAATTGACTCACAGTTCCACATGGCTGGGGAGGCCTCAGGAAACTTACTGTCATGGTGGAAGAAGAGGCAGGCATGTCTTACATGGTGGCAGGTGAGAGAGAGAGAGTGTGTGAAGGAGAAACTGTCAAATACTTATAAAACCATCAGATTTCATGAGAACTCACTCACTATCATGAGAACAGCATGGGGGAAACAGCCTCCATGATCCAATCACCTCCAACCACTGTTCTTCCCTTGACTCGTGGGGATTACGGGGATTACAATTTGAGATGAGATTTGGGTGGTGACAAAGAACCAAACCATATCAACCCCTGAGCTGGGTCAAAGGGTGAGCAGAATTAGCTGAGAAGCCCTGCTAGAGTCCCTTCACATGTGACTGATTAGCCGCCTTAGATAACTGGAGTGAAGATGCCATTTTATAATTCAGCTTAACGAGCTTTGTTCTAGACGTGTTATACAAACAGAACAGGAATAAGAGGTCATAACTTCTAGTTTTAGCTGTATATAACAGCAAACATAAAATAATAGGGGCTTCAAAATTTTAGGTTTTATTTCTCTCATATAAAGGAAGTTCAGAGTTAGGTAGCCCAAGTCTGGAAATGTAGATCTAAGGTAACAAGGACCTAAGGTTCCTCTGTTGTTTCACTCCATCATCCTTAGCACACGACAACCATTCTTAAGATCACCTTGTGGTCCAAGATGGTTATGGCTGTCAAATCTCCAAAAATCATATCAGTATTCTAGGCAGTAGAAATGAGGAAGTGTAAAAACACTAAGATCCCATTAAGGAGGATGCCAAAAGCTTGACATCTGCTTTCATCTTATGAGTCAGCACTTAGTTACATGGTTGTATCTAGCAGTCAGAGAAGCTTGGTTGTATGATCTTTCCGCTGGATAAATGGAGAATAGTGGATAATGGGTAGAAAATTACCACCTTCAGCCGTATTGGTCAACTCATCAAAGGATAGTTTCCCACTCTGACCCCCAGCCCATTTTCTACCCTCTCCAAGATTAGGACAGGGACCTTTTTTGACACACCCCAAATGAGAGAGTCAAGTGTTGACTTTACAGTGGCAGAAGAATTTTTATTAAATTGATTGACTAATAAATAGGTACCACCATCTCTTGAACAGTCAATGACAAAGCAGCAGCACTATCTTAGTCTGATTGCTCGTCACTTTTGGAATTTGTCACCATGAGGACTGGTGCCACAAAAATGATATACTGAACCCAAGACATGGAAGTCACTCAAGAAATGCTTGTGGACTGGCTGATGAAGGAATCCTACCATGAAATAGGGTGAGTATCAGGAACTGCCAGCTCTCTGAGTTCCCTATCCTCCTCCTCTTGGGGACATTTGGGTGTAGTTTCTTCTGCGATTAGCCTCATCTCTAACAAGAAGAATGTACAAGCTTCTCAGATTGAGACTAAGATGGTTAAGGACTCAAGACCCCTTGGTCTTCAGAATGGGCAGCCACTCTTCTGTTTATTCTCAGCTTGCTCCTGTGCAGCCCTTGGTCTCAGTGTCAATTTTATCTTATACCTATTCTTATCTCAAAATTCTTAAGGCAGTGAAACAAGTAAAAGGCTTAACATTTGTTTTAATTTGAAGAAGATGGTTATATTTGTTTGGGTTTTCTGCTTTGGGCCTTTGCAGTTTCATACTGACTTTTATTGTGAACCTAAATTTACCTAGAATTTATTTGTAATCTGGTTTAGGAATAGGGAAGCCATTCATGTTTTCCTTGTTTAATTTGTGTCTTTCTAGAAACGAAAGACACAAATCTACCATCAATAATACATTTGCTGTCCCTTACATAAGATAACCACACTGTATTTTTATAGGCCTACTAGGCTTCTGGTGACTCACAGATATTTAGGAATTTAGGAATTCTAGGTTGGGATTTTTGTGTTCTTCCTTTCCTATTTTTATTTATATTATTTATTTATTTATTTTTTAGAGACAGAGTCTCGAGGTCTCACTGTGTGTCACCCAAGCTGGAGTGCAGTAGCACGACCAGCGTTCACTACATCCCTGAATTCCTGGACTCGAGTCATCCTGTCACCTCAGCCTCCCAAGTAGCTGCCACTACAAGTGCATGCCACCATGCCCAGCTAATTAAAAAATTTTTTTTTGTAGAGATGGGGTCTCCTTATGTTGCTCAGACTGGTCACGAAATCCTGGCCTCAAGAGATCCTCCCACCTCAGTCTCCTGAGTCACTAGGATTTCAGGCATGAGCCACTGCACCTGGCTCTAGGTCCAGTTTTAAGAGGAATTTTCCCTAAGGCCTAAAGCAACTTGTTAGACAGTCTGTAAGGCACTTTTGGTTTTTGCATAAAATTAAACAAACATGACTGTGTTTGATTCTCCTCTTTTTAGAGGGGCATTGTATATTCACTGGCAAAAAGTGTATTTCCTATCTCCAGTATTTTACCCCCCACCTAACTTAAACGTTCATTTATTAGTATTCTTTTTTTTTTTTTTTGAGACGGAGTCTTGCTCTGTCGCCCAGGCTGGAGTGCAGTGGCCGGATCTCAGCTCACTGCAAGCTCCGCCTCCCGGGTTTACGCCATTCTCCCGCCTCAGCCTCCCGAATAGCTGGGACTACAGGCGCCCGCCACCTCGCCCGGCTAGTTTTTTGTATTTTTTTAGTAGAGACGGGGTTTCACTGTGTTAGCCAGGATGGTCTTGATCTCCTGACCTCGTGATCCGCCCGTCTCGGCCTCCCAAAGTGCTGGGATTACAGGCGTGAGCCACCGCGCCCAGCCCATTTATTAGTATTCTTAACACCAATTAAACAGTCATGGGGTAGACTCTGCAAAAGACACAAAAGGGTAATAAAAGCAAAATGAAAATGGCTTACATTTTTATAATCAAGTGCCAGGAACTGGGCTTCACAAGTGATAAGTATTTAATAATAGTAATTGTTATCTTATTAATACCGTAACCCTTTAAAGTAGACATTACAATTGTCCCCATTTCACAGAAGTGGAAACTGAGGCTGAGAGCTGCTAGGAAATTTGCCCAGTGTTATTCTTAGACCTCTTGCACCCCTGGTTTTGATTCCAAATAAAGTTTCTGCTATACCATAGCATATGAGGATGTATTAAAAAGAAAAATGCAAAATATGGTTTTGCTTTTGCTTGTGGTGACGTTCCCTTCACAAAACTATATTAAACAAAATGTTAATGACTTCCTGTATGAAAATCTACCAAAGCCAGTGTTTCACATAATGCATTTCTCATGTGAGTTTTGGGTTAGTGCCAATATTTTTGTCACCGTTTTAACTTTCGGAAATCCTAACCTAAGGCCCTCTTCATTTATGACCTCTATTCAAATTGTGATTTTTAATGGTTCACAGTGACAACTTTTCTGTTTCTTCTTTGTCCACTAGGGGATCACTTAGTTACATGGAACAGAAATTCACTCAAATTAGCTTAATCCAGAAGAGATCACTTTGCTCATGGTGTGACAGTATGGATGTTACTATGGAAATTGGTGATGGTGGCTACAGTGGTGGTAACGATGGTCGTCATGGGCATGGTTGATGGTGACCGTGGTCATGGTTCTGGTGTCGTGGTGATGATGTTGATGGCTTTGGTGATGATACTGATTGGTGATGGTGATGATGGTGGAAATGGTGATGGAGATGATAGTGCTGAAAGTAGTGCTGGTGTGAAGGTGGTGAAGATAATGCTGATGATGGTAAAGACGATGGTGGCTATAGCACTGATGGGGAAGGGGATGGTATCTTTGGGATTCCAGGGTGGAAAGAAGGATCAGGTTGTACAAGGGGCTAGACCTGGGACATGGGAAGTCAACTGGTGAGGCTACTTTTTTTGATGTCTCTGGCAGTTCATGGTTTCTCATCTTTGCTTCTTTCTGCTCTGTTGCTGCATTGTCTTGTGTCAAGTGCTAAAAACTAACCACCATGGCCCTGGGTGCACATCATCATCCAGTTAAGAGCTGGGTATCTTCAAGTTTTCCAGAGTGAACAAATTGGACTGCCCCAGTCCAGCTGATAACTTGCCTGGAGTCTGCTGTGGATATATGGGGAGGAGAAGCCCAGTCCTTGCTATAACCTGAGCACCCAGGACTGAAAGAAGCAGATTCTCCCAAAGTCTGTAGGACGGAGGAGAAACTGAGGAGGAAATGACCAGCATTTCTCGCACCTGAGTATCTGGAATAGGAGGAGTAAAGGTGAAGATCTGTTAAGAGGAGTCACAGGAGCAAATTTCCTGAAATTTAAGAGGAGACAGGTTTCATGGTAAATACCTTCTCATTTTCAAACCATTCTCTCCAACTCTTGAGAAATTCCACTAGGGGAGAAATTATGTTTTCAACAGTATAGGTTCAACCTTTTCAGTTTATACCTGTTCAGAAATTTTTGGAAGCATTTAATCTTTCAGTTGCTGTCCCTTCCTTCATCTTAACAATTAAATATTTGCTAATAACATCTTCCAATAAGGAGATTTATGATAAAGTAGCTTCCACAATTAAATACCAGTCTCTATTCAAATTGTTTGTTTGTTTGTTTGTTTTTTATTTGTTTTGTTTTGTTTTGTTTTGACAGAGTTTCGCTCTTTGTTGCCAAGCCTGGTACACAGTGGCACAATCCTGGCTCACTGCAACCTCCGCCTCCCGGATTCAAGCAATTTTCCTGCCTCAGTCTTTTGAGTAGCTGGGATTACAGGTGCCCATCACCACACCGGTCTAATTTTTGTATTTTTAGTAGAGACGGGGTTTCACCAGGGTGGCCAGGCTGGTCTCGAACACCTGACCACAGGAGATCCGCCCACCTCAGCCTCCCAGAGTGCTGGGATTACAGGTATGAGGTGTGAGCCACCGCGCCCAGCCCAAATTGTGATTTTTTAAATGGTCGTCATGACAATTTTTCCGTTTCTTCTATGCCCACTTCCTCTGTCAAAATAAGGCTATAAAACAAGCCCAAAATGAATATAAAAATACAGTAATAGAATATTTTTCTCCAAAACCTTGTTTGAAAAAAGTCATTCAAATTGTAAGTAGAGGATGGTTAAGATTAGATTATAGTAGCTGTGTTTCCTGGGGGTGATAGAAGGCTGGTTTCACCCTTGTGAGTCATGCCAGGGGGCATCGGGAAAGAAAAATCAAAGGCAATGAAACTAGGCAGTCAATCAGATAGGTTCTACCAGCCTGGCATTTCACAGATGAGAGAGCTCTGAGTTGCCATCAAGGGCTTTCCTCCTTCCTCCCTCATTTTCCCTCCTTCCTTTCTGGCAATGATCAGTCCCATGATTCTTCCAGCAGAGGTCATACTTTTCCTTTGAAATGATGCTAAGAATTTTCTATTTGAGAGAATAACACAACTGATTGTTCTGGGCTATAAATTCCCACAATATTTGGAGAGACTCCACAGTGACTTGAGACCATTGGAGAGGTGTGGGAGATAGTCACAGAGATATAAGGCTGCCAATCAGCTATGCATCCCACACCATGATGAGGATAACAACACCAACACTGCCGAGATCCAGATGCCCAGTGCTGGCCTGTCATGCTGCCGTTTGTATTTATTACCTCTCTGATGTGTTGGCTTAATTAATGATAAGGGCAACATTGGATATTAGCCTCTCTTCGAGATCCAGGTATTATTGGCTCTTGCTTATCAAAACCTGACTTGCAACAGACTAAAGAGGTTTCATAAATACCCTGGGACTACTGCTGCATGAAATTGGCAGGATTCTGAGAATGGTCTGAAGTTATCAATGGCTGTCCAGGGGCATCCGGTTTGCTGGGTTGTGAGTTCACCACTCAGGAGGTTAGAGAAAGCTTCATGGAGGAGTGGGGAGAACTGGGCAGGACTTCAGGAGACGTGCATGTAGAAACTGGACTGGCAGAGTCAGGAAGCACAAAGATGTTATAACCCCTGAAGAGTCTGAGGAGTTTGCCTGGGACATCACATGGCACATTTCTCTGGATGATAGTCCATATGGTTTTTAGCCCTAAGTACATCATAAAGAGCTTAGATTTACTAAGTGCTACCTAAATCCACTTCTCTAAGCTAAGTGCTTCCCATGCATCATCTCCTTTTGATACTATAGTTGGGAAAATCAAGGTTAAGCAGTCTGCTCAAGATGTGCAGCTTCCAAGCTATACAGCTTACAGTCCGACTGTAGCTGCCTATCTAAAGGGTCCAGGCTTTTAACAGCTACTCTAAGCTGCCTCTTGTGATACAACTCAGCTCACAACACACTCACTCAACCTCACTTTGGTGTGTAAGTGGAACTTGCATTTAATATGTTTGAAGTATGACACTCAGGACACAGGCATTGCTACTGAGTTCCTTCCAATCCCTTTACACTCAATTGAAACACACATGCATGCTAAACAAGTTACCAATTACAACAATTTAAAAGGAACTGGAGAGAGGCTTTCTGGAGTTTGGTCCTTGGGTAGCTGGCTGAGAAGGATTTGATGTCATGCACCCGAAAACAGAAGATGCCAGGGCCTCTAAGAGAGATACTGGCTATGCTCTGGTGCTCTTCCCTTGATCTTCATTTCTTATAAGCTAGAGTAACTCCTGACAGGCTTTATGAGCCCATTGCACTGAGGGCACAAGGGTAATGAGGTAGGAATGTTCATTAACTGCTGCTCTTGGCAGGTAGGGGGTGAGTTTAATGGTGTTAGACAGAAAGTGACATGTACTGAGCAACAGCATACAAGAGGGTTCGTTTTTTACTAAGACTTCATATAGATTTCCAAGGATATTTCAAAATATCTCTACCATCACCATAGCCCATGGAACTCTGAACATGGCATAAGATCCAAGATAAAGTTTATGCTAGAGAGTGCATGGAGAAGAAGCAAGGTTTATTACATGAAGCAATAAATCAAGTCATAGTGCCTCAAGACTCATCTGGACAATGTGTAAGCAAAGGCTAAGATGCATGCATGGAACACAAAGAAGAAAACTCACCCAGAACTGTGTCCTCAGTCTCTGAGTCAGGTATCTTCAGCTCCTCAGTGAGAAGAAACTGAAAATTCAACCTCAGAACTACCACACACACTTCACGCCACCTTGCATATAGGTACACTGAATAAAACACACACAGTTCTCATTAAAAACTGCCTACAGTCTAGTCACTGGCTACAAATCCTTTTGTCATCATTGTGGAATCTTTAAATCCTATAAAGTATTTTTATATTTTTACACAAGGGATTCTCAAAGACCATTAAAGTCAAAATTCTGGCACCCAGAGTGGGCAAACCAGGAAAAACCTCTTCTAACATGAGTTGGTCCTGCTGGGGCTTGTGTGTATCTGGGACACCACAGATGCTTTATGAACACAATTGAACAATGACTTAGGTCATTTTTTGTTGCTATTACAGAATAGCACAGACTGGGTAATTTATAATAAACAGAAAAATTTATTTGACTCACCGTTCTGGAGGCTGGGAAGTCCAAGAGCGTGGCACCAGCATCTGGTGAGGGCCTCTGTGCTGTTTCATTCCATGGCAGAAGGCAGAACAGTGAGAGGGTATGTAAGAGACCAAACAGAAGTGGGCTAGACTTATCCTTTTGTCAGGATCCACTCCCGAGAATACTCACCCACTGTTGCAATCATGGCATTAATCTAGTCATTAGTGCAGAGCCCTCATGACCTAATCACTTCTCAAAGGTCTACCTCTCAATGCTGTGGCATTCAATTCATGAATTTCCAACTCATGAACTTTGGGGGACACATTCTAACCATAGCCATCTGTATTTCTAATCTATTTTTAGCCTGGAGGACACCTGTAAATCAAAGAAAATGACCAAGGCAAGTTTCAATCATTTTAGGAGGTTTATTTGGCAAAGTCAAGGATGTGTGCCCAGGAGACAGATCTGTGTTTTTCTCCAGAGATAATCTTGAGGGCTTCAATATTTAAAGTGGAAAAGGCAGGATATTGGGGAAACACACAATTTTCATATGAGGGAAGGTAGGGAAATAGCCATTTATGCCTTCGTCTGGCTTGGTGAATCTGCATCTTTATATAAGATAACACAGACAATAGGGCAGAGGAAGCAATCAGATACGCATTTGTCTCAGGTGAGCAGAGGGTTGACTTTGAGTCCTGTCCTTTGTCCCACGCCTGTGAAGGTAAGCTATCGATTTACATCATCATGGTGAACTTCAATGGAACTGCTTTAGGGTAAAGATCTTGGGGCCCACAAGGAATTTCCTTGTGGGTGAAATGTGAGGGAGGTATATAGCTTTTCATCTGCATAGCCATCTTATTTAGGAGGCAAAATGGGAGATAGGTTTGCAAGTTCCCAGCTTGACTTTTACCTTTGGCTTAGTGAGTTTGGCATCCCAAGATTTTTTTTTTTTTTCACAGACTGAATGGCTCAACTCACTGTTTGGCTTAGGGAAAGGAGCATAGATGGTTACCCAGCTGTTGGAGGGAATGAATGAATGAACAAAAATTAAACTTTTATCCCACCCTGGAGGATGCTATAGTTTTAGAATTCATATAGAAACCCAGAGCAAAGTCTGAAATGTGAGTTAGAAGGAATTCCTAGAACATCAAAAACCCTAAATGTGGGGGCTCTGAACGTCCCCTACACATGGAAACCATCTGGCAAGCCACGCATCAGATTCAAAGTGCTCAGACTCTTGGGAATTATTTGTTTAAATCCCCTTGAAGTTGACAGTCATTCTTCCAGAGCAATTGAGTATCCCCAGTTTGCTTTGAGCAGCTTAAGGAAGCTAAGCTCTTTCTGTTGTTTATCTACTTGGGATGCCGGGCCACTTTTCAGAGAAGAGGTGTTTGCCCTGGTGTCCCTGACCAAACTTGTGAGTTCCCACTAAAAACTCAAAGCAGTCTAAAACCTAGCTATTCTTTTCAAATCATGTGGTTAGCATTCTAAAAGGATGATTTTTCATCTCTTCTAAGTGTCTTCCACTTTATTGTGATAAACACACTCTACATTTTTGGGCTAAATAATAATTTGTTGATTTCTTGTTTTCCCATTATCAGTTTCTCATACTGTGAACTCTAAGGAACGTTGAGACCCAGTGAGTTTAAGCAGAAACCCTGCTCCTGTTAAATCACCACTGCCTTTAGGGCTCGGATCCCATGCTTCAGGGGTCCTGCTAAGACATTTGAGAGCCAAGGTCTGAGACAGGGGAAGCCTGGGGCTTAAACTCATACTTTATATTATGCTATTAGCAGGAGGTCATGGCTGCATCTTCCAAAGATTTTTGGTTCCCAGAGCGGGGGTGCATATCATGTTAGAAAACCTTAAAGTAATTATGCTGTGAACTTACAGACTCATTGCTTAGGTCTCAGGAAAGTCAAGAATTTAACTTTATCTACTTTCTGTCCTTCTCTCATCTGTTCAAACCTGAGAGGCACAGATTGACAACCTGCCTGAGAGGCAGGTTGACAAAGCCCCAGGAAGAGTGGAAACCCCAGGAAATAGAGATTTGGGTGTGCTATGAAAGGTTAAAATCATTCCATCCATTGACTCTTCTACAAATGGACCAAAGCATAAAATGACTCATTTTTCAATTATTTGTAATAGCCCAATTACATATTACTTACTCCATACTTTTTTTTCTCTTTTGTATGTATGTTTCCAGATTTTTCCAGACTGTTTAGTAAATAGCTGCCTTATAGTATCATTCACTTCATAGTTTAACCTCTGAAACTTTGTTCCCAATAACAGATATTATTTAGGATAAAAAAGATATTTTTTTTCCTGATCATTTGCTCTTAACACAGAAGGTTTTCAAAGCAGAGGGCAATTCAATTAGTTAACTCAACAAATATTTATTAATAACCTACTATGTATCAGGAAAGAGTCTAGGTGCAGAGAACAATCTCTGTGGCCATTAGCCCTGCATTATAGTGTAAGCAAACAAATAACATACTTGAGAAAACACAAGGTGCATTTGGTGGCGGTAAGTGCTACAGAGAAAACTAAGCAGGGAAGGGGGTCAGGAAAACCGGGGTGCTGGTTGAAAAGGTCACATGTGAGCTTCAGTGGTAGATATTTCCATTGCATGCCAAAGTTTCTCCTAGTGGGACCTAGGCCACTTGTATTTCACATTGGACCAGACATGGGTGTGGGGTACAAAGTCAATAAGGGCTAGAGCTGGTAGTGACCTTGCAAAAGCTACTGTTCAGCTCTATTCATTTTATTTGTGGGGAAACTGAACCCTGAGGTGTTAACTGCCCTGCTTTTCTCTCAGCTTAGTCATAGGACCAGGACACTGTGCGTCTTACATGGAGCTTGTGTCTAATGACCTCTCCCTGAGAACTCACGAAGTCCGACTGTCCCCACTCCATAGTTATGTAGATTGGTTATGGAGCAGCCTCTAATCATTTTCAGGAACCCAAAGACAAGCAAGCTGGCACAACTGTGCCCATTGTCCCAGACTCAGAAGTGGCTAGAATTTGGCATTAGGACACAAATGATCTCTTTGGATGAGAGGGTAATCTTCCCTGTGAATTCCAGAGGCTGCTGGGCAGCCTCATTTACCTTTCAGAGAAGGTGTAGTGTGTTCTCCCTTGCGCACTTGTAATATAAACTCCTACTGGCATTGATCTTTGGGTGGGAGGGGATTTACAAGTAGAGTATTCTGCACACTTCTGTTATCTCTATACGCCAGCAGAAGTGTCAGCGACCAACACGCATTATGATGTTGAATGGGTTGGCTCTTCTCTTTGTAGTTTTATAATGTGTGTCAAGTATTAAAGCCTTCTTTCCATATGCTTTGAAGAGAGCAGATGCCAAGTTTGATGTGTTAAGTAATTGGGATTCTTCTGCTGAAAATACTATGTTCTGCAGAGTGGCGAGTCATCAACATTCTATCAGGCAAACCCATGGAGCCTGGGTGGGCTGCCATGGTATCTTTGAACAAACTAAGAGCTATGTGTTTTCTGTTCAACCATCAGAGAACTTAGGGGTCAAAAGAAGGTACCCCTTCCTTATACGCTGAGCTCATAAGGTGATAATATTAAACCCTAAATACTATTAAACTCAACACATCATATTGGTCCAATCATCCATTAATTCAACACACATCTATATGCCAGCACAGATGGTACAAAGAGGAACAAGATAAAACTCTCCATGGGGCTTGCAGTTCAGTGTAGGGAATCAGACCCATAAATAAATAGCTGTAGTTCTGTTTGATGAGTGTTATAACTGTGATAAGGAACAAACTCCTGTTTGGGTACAGGGGAAAGAGATAAGAGCACAGCTTGGGCTTGGGGTCAAGGAACACTTTTTGGAGGGGGTGATACTTAAGCTAGGTCTTGAGGGGTGGGTGGAAACTCATCAGACAGAAGACAAGAAAGCATTCCAGGTAGTGTGGACACTAAGCATAAGGCATGGAGTTCTACAAGACCAGATGTGGGGTCCCAGAACCACAGATCACTCCGTGTGTCTGAAGCGGGAAGGGCCAATGGGAAAGTTTGGTGCACAAGACCATGAGCTGTAGGCCTAACAGGAAGAGTCTTGGATGCCCCATTAGTCTTAGGGAAGGTAAAGTCGTTACCTGCACAGATCCTCATCCACAAAGGTGAAGATTGTCTCACTTGGCATTGCAGTTAGAAACATGAACCTAGAGCTCTGCACTGGGCCCGTAAAGACAGCCAGACATGCCTGGAAGTTCTACAGTCATGATCTCTTCTCGTTTTCCCACATCAGAGCAGGCGATTCACAGCTGTTCTGGAATTTGGTGATTTTTAGCCCTCTTTTCCTAAGAGTATCTTTGCACATCAGCTTTTCCAAGCACCAGCCAGGCAGCCAGCACATTGTTAATTGCTGTGATTGTTATGTTGTAATAAAGGGATGGGCTCGCTCTGAGAATCACTCATCAGTTATGCAGCTGGACACGTCTGCTTGGTGTCGCACCCGGGTCTCCACATCACTATCGGACGCATCAGTGGCAGACAGAGCTAATTGGGAAGCTGGCAGCCATCTCAGCTTTGTTGGTCTGAGACAGCACTGGGTCACTGCAGCAATTTCACATGAGTGCAAAAGGGCAGCTTTGGGTGGTTCTCATTTTTCTCGTAAAACAACGAAGCTGTTTGAATTTGCCTAGGGGCAGGAGCAGAGGGTGGGCGACGCTCCAGTAAACAGGACAGACAGAATTGGATACGGCATCCATCATGCATTCTGGGCCGGGGATAGGTAGAGATGAAAATGCATTTTCCCCTTCCCTCTCCTCTGTCTTCTTCCCCCATGGTGACAACATTGTGTGATGGGGAGGTCAACACGACCACAGTGGAAAAGCTCCTGTGTCCTTTCTTCAGGGAACCAGACGCACACTTAGAATCCCGTAGAGTATATCTGACTGCAAGAAACAAACCTTGTGCGTTTTAAAATGCTTGTTCACATGGTTCCTAGAGCGTAGGTTTCATGGCTGTAACAATAACAACAAAAAGTACATCTGATTAAAAATCTAGGGTTCCATGAAAAAGCACATGCAGGAGGAACAAACCCACAAACACTGGCTGAAGAAGGGAGGGCTGCTTAGCAGAAAGCATGTGTGGATGACGGAGGTGGCGTTTTAAAAATATAGATGAAGACCCAGTGGGATCAGTAGAGGAAATGCCCCAAATCAGTCAACCAACTCCAGAACAATGACCGACGATAGAATATGGCATTACTGCTTAGGATTGAAATGAAAAGAGAAGACCGTGCTCCTGTCCAGAAGGAGAAGAAACTTTTATAGAGTAATGTTTTCAACAAGTTCAAACAATACTACCCAGATAATGCAGTATGGTGTGGGACACGGAGTGGGTGGTGTTTGGAAGGCAGTTCTGATGGCGCATCAGCCCCTCCAGACGGGACAGTTGGAGAGAAGCAGCTTTCTGTGGTTGCCAGGAGACAAGGCAATGACTGAGCAGAAGGCATGGCAGAGGGTGATAGTAGGGAGTCTGCCCAGAGCCTTTGGAGGGAGCCTCTGCAGGCCCCACCTGGGCCAGGGCTCTGGCGGGTCTATTTGTTTTTGCATATTTTTCTGGTTTGCTGGAATCTAGAATAAATGGATTCCTGGGTTCTCTTTTCTCCCAGAAAGGCCTGTGAACATTCAGAGCCACAGGGCATCAACCCCTATGACATCATTTCATGGAATGCATTGCCCTCCCTCCCCACCACCCCAGCCCACCTCTGGGTTTGGTCTCCCACATCTCCAAGAAGGAATGCCGCAGGAGTTTCTAGAATAAAAAACCATCTTTTTGACTTTTTAACAAATGCAGTGATCTGAGTGCCCTTTGGAAGCTGAGGCCCACTCAAGGTGACCTTGGGGGTGGCCTTAGGAAGCACCCTTTTGCTGTTTTCACTCTATTGACAGTCAACAGTGAGGGGAGTTGTCTCAGCTGTTGAGAATGTCAGAGAAGGCAGGTGTTGTGGTGCTATTCTTATCTGTGTAAAAATAATATTTACTGTAAATCATTCTGGGTCACTTCGTATCTTTCGAACACATTCAAAAAGGAAATCGGGCACTCTGTTCCATTATGAAAGTGTGTTCTGTATAAGCCACTGTGTGGCTCAAGCTTCTCTTCCTCCCGGGAGCTCTTGGCATTGGGTGAAAGGGGAAATTTACAGAAACTCCAATTCCAATATCATTAAAGAAATCTCAGTTGTTGCATAGCTTAATACTTCCGATTCTAGTGAAACACTCTGATGAAGAAGTGAAACCCTGCTGACCTGCCTCTTTGTCATATCAGAGTTCTGCACCCTGAAGGAGTGGGATGGGTTTAGGAAGCTGTTTTGTTTTTTTCATTGGAAGTGAGACAACACATTGGCGTTTACCAGGGCTGCAGGCTGTGCCGGAAGCTCAGCTGCTGTTACCATGGCAACAGATGCTCTTGTCCCTCTCTGTGACGCCACTTTTGCTTTGCTGGAACCATTTTCCCCAAGTGTCTGGAGAGTTATTTTGCAGTGGACATTTTGACTCGACGACATTTACAGAATATCTGCCAAAAAACTCATGCAGAGTTTGCACCTCAGATTCAGAAATGCTTCACCTTGGAAATCTTGCCAAAAAGTAAAAATTAAAAAAGCAATGGTTTGTCCAAAGCCTGTGAGAAGGCTAGGTTGGCAGACAGGCAGGGTCACAAGGTCAAGACATTCTCCACTGGAGAGGCATGAATTGGGTGCAAACAAGCAAGAAGGCATTTGTCATACATCCTAGGTGAAGCCACCTTTAAGAAAAAGCCAGGACCTGACACAAGTCCCAGAGACTCTGCCAGAGGATGCAGAGACTCTGGTGCAAAAGCAGGAGCGAAAGCCAGCTAGAAAGAAAAAAACAGGAGAAAGTTTTAGGTGAGTAGAGGAGTAGTTGTAGTCTGGAAAGATCACTCAATTATCCATGAGAGGCTGTGGTCTTCACCACGACATGGCCCTGACTGGAATGTGGGTCCTACCAAGTATTAATTCTGTAACTCTGAGAAGGTGTTCTGACTTCTCTGAATGTCAGTCTCCTTATTGGAAAAGAGTGTTCATAATTCTAACTCCCGTAGGTTTATGTGAGACTTAACTATTGCGTGTGAGCACGACATCATTGCGTGTGACACACTGTGGGTGCTCAAAGACTTCTTTGCTTCCTCATACTTTGTTTATAGGGTATTTGCAGGGTGATGTGGGCACTCAGATGGGCATGTTTCAATTCCTACTTTTAAAGATCTGAAAGCCTAATGGGGGGCAGACATGTAATTCATCCAGTGACAATGCAGTACGAGCCATCTGAAAGTGGGGGAATGGACAAGGCAGCTTCCCTGCAGGAAGAATTGGGCAAGGCTCATCAGGAGGAGGCCCCCAAACCACACCTTACAAGAGGTGCTAGAGTTTACCAGATGGAGAAGTAGCTGAATGGTCTTTCCTAGACAGAAGGGCACTAGTGCAGAAGGGGGTCTTCTTGGTGCATGGCGAAGCTTCCATGATTGGGGTGGGCTGCCTCTTTGGGTGTGCTGTGGACTCTCTGGCTCAGGTATTACTCAATGCCCTTCAGCACCGATGCTTCCAGGACAGTTCCCTGACATTCAGTGGGAGAGGATGCAGAAAGGGTGTGCCCAGGGACCTCAGACCACTTTAAAACTGGAGTCCAGCTTGTCAAAGTAACAACAACATACACAAACCACTTGCTTATGTTTTAAAAATAATAGTTTTGTTGAGACATAATTCACACGACATCATAACATCACTTATTTAGTGTGTAGTCCGTTGGTTGTCATGTGTTCACAGTGTAGACCATCACCACAGTCAATTTTGGAACATTTTCATCACCCCCAAAGGGTCCCCCTGTATTCATTAGCAGTCACTCACCATCTTCCCCCATCCTCCCAGCTCCAGGAAACCACTGAGCCACTTTCCACAGATTTGCCCATTTTGGACATTTCACATAAATGAAATCATGTAAGATGTGGCCTCTTGTGACTGACTTCTTTCCCTTAGCATAATGTTTTCAAGGTTCATCCATATTGCCAACATGCTTCAGCATTTTATTCCTTTGTATGGCCAAATACTATTCCATCGTATAGATAGACCACATTTGTTTGTCCATTTCTTGGCTGACGGGCTTTTGGGCTGTTTCCACCTTTTGGCTACTGTAATTAGTGCCTCTGTAAACATTCAGGCATAAGTTTTTGTGTGGTTATGTTTTCCATTCACTGGAGAATATATATCTAGGAGCAAAATTGTTGGGTCATAGGATTTTCTAAAATAATCTGAGGAATGCCAGACTGTTTTCCAAAGAAGCTACCCTATTTTACACTCCCACCAGCAGTGTATAAGGGTTCTGATTTAGCTAAATCCTTACCAACACTTTTTGCTATCTTTCTTTTTAATCACAGCCATCCTGTTGGGTGTTGATTGGTATCTCATTGTAGTTTTGATTTACATTTCACTGAGAGATGATCACACTGAGTATCTTTTCATGTGTTAATTGATCATTTGTATATCTTTTTTGGACAAATGTCTATTCAGATCATTTGCCCATTTTTCATTGGATTGTTTGCCTTTTTATTAATGAGTTGTAAATATTCTTTATATGTTCTAGATACAAGTCCTTTATCAGTGTATTAGTCAGGGTTCTCTAGAGGAACAGAACCAGTAGGATATATATATATATGTATATAAAGGTCCCACAATAGGCCATCTGCAAGCTGAGGAAAAAGAAGAGCCAGCCCAAGTCCCAGAGTTGAAGAACCTGGAGTCCAATGTCTGAGGGCAGGAAGCATCCAGCACGAGAGAAAGACGTAGGCTGGGAGGCTAGGCCAGTCTCACCTCTTCACGTTTTTCTGCCTGCTTTATATTTGCTGGCAGCTGATCAGATGGTGCCCAACCAGATTGAGGGTGGGTCTGCCTTTCCCAGCCCACTGACTCAAATGTAAATCTCCTTTGGCAACCTCACAGACACACCCAAGATCAATATTTTGTATCCTTCAATCCAATCAAGTGGACATTCAGTATTAATCATTACAATCAGATATATGATTTTCAAAAATTTTCTCCCATTGTGAGGGTTGTCTTTTTACCCTTTGGAGGTGTCTTTTGAAGCACGAAGGTCTTTAATTTTTATGATATCCAATTTATCTATTTGTTGTTTTTCTGCTTGCTTATGTTTTTGAAACCTAATTATAAATGATTTTGAAATTTTGGATAGTTCCCTCTGTATACTTCTTCTGGTATGCATAGATAAGAACTGTCCATAATGTCTGGGAGAAAAAGTGCTCAAGAACATTAGTTATAAAAATAATATTAAATAACAATGATGATTATTATATAATATCAGACAAAATATTTAACTTTCAGGACTGTTGTTTTCTTATCTAGAAATGAATAAGGAAAGAGAAGGAAATTTCCCATTTTGATTTGCATTTTGTGCCAGACACTGTGTTAGGCACTTAAATAGGGAGATGAGAATCTTCAAGCCTAGAAAGGTTAAGTAAGTTGCCCAAGATCACACAGTAAGTGGTGAAACTGGGATGGACTTGAGCCCAGAAAGGACTGGCTCCGATATCTGTTTTTTTCTGCTACCGGTGTAATACGTCATCATAACGGGAAACAAAAATCTTGAGAACAATTTTATTAAAATCCTTATACTAAGAACACTTAGAGAGTGTCAAATGCTTTGGTAGAAACTCAGAATAAAATGATCAAAGATATCCCCTGAAAATGTGAAGTTATCAGATTTTGTTTTTGCCATTTGTAAGCTGAGGCTTGACTGGATGCCATTTGATTAATGATACAAAATTCACTCATACATTTGAATTCTAGAACTGAGCAGTCTAGAGCAAGATGGGAGGTAAGCCAAGGTAGTATATGTCGGTGGGGGAGGGTGCAGAAAGGTTGAGATGAAAATTGCATAGTACTGGAGTGGGAAATACCCCTCAAAGTGCACATCTTTTCTGCTACCCCATTTCACAGAAGATCTTGCTGGGGAGGGGTGCCCTTGGAGGAAGCTCCTGCACAGAATACTTCCTTTCTAGCACTGACATTGGTAATGTTTCTGCAAGAAATGTATTCTGAGAAACCATTTTAGTAGACCCAGGAATCAGAAATAAATGATTTTGAAGTGCTGGTTTAAACTGGATGTTGGCAGGAATTGAATGCTGGAGGACCGTGACTGTAATTGATTATAAGAGATCGCCTCTTTTTGAGGTGATGCAATCATCAGGAGAATTAATTTGGCTGCGTGAAGGGACTGGCAGGGAGGGTTTGAAAGTGTGAAGCATTTGCATTGGCTGTGCAGGAGGAGCATCCATATGAAGTGACTGATTCCTTGTCTAGTCCTGGGGCTGTTTCTGTCTTCAGTGATAAGGAAGTATTTAAGGCCCTAACACCTCTTGAAATGAGCTATTTTACCTGGGAAAAACAGGCAGTCCCTCTACAGTGCCTTGCGCTCCAGCGACGGTTCCACTGTCGTGTCACTGAAGTCACTCAGTGTGACTGTGTTCTGCAGAAGTGAAGCCCCAAGTGCAGGCCCAGGAGTGCTAGGACAGGTCTTCCCCATCGCCCCCATATCCAGGGTGAAGGTTCTCCATCGCCCCCATATCCAGGGTGAAGGTTCTCCATCGCCCCCATATCCAGGGTGAAGGTTCTCCATCGCCCCCATATCCAGGGTGAAGGTTCTCCATCGCCCCCATATCCAGGGTGAAGGTGCACTGGGCTGAGACACTCCACCCCGGGGACCCCGCTGGGCTGGTGACCATAGCAAAAAGCATTTTGCTGGACTGTTCCTCTCCCTCTCACTTCATGCCCCTGGCTCACCAGGGCGGGAGGCAGCAGCAGAATTTGTTTTTCAAGTCTGATTTCCTGTTGTGCTCAGAAACTTTCTTACATTTCTGGGGAAGCTGCCAACTCCTGTAGTAGAAACTATCTCTCTCAACCATTTCGAGTGTGATATTGGCCTTAGGGCAAAACCCCCAAGATGAAAAGTTTCCTGAGGCCACCTTTCTCTTCTAAAAAAAAATATCACCAGTTTATCTGCAAAAATCAAATTCAGGTAAAGCAAAACAACAACACAAATCCAAAAATGGTTGTTTGGAACTACAAATGCCTGCCCCAAGCCTCCAGCTTCCCGACGGCCACAGCTAGGGTATTGCAGAAGGGCCCTGGGCTGTTCCCTGACCTGCCCAAGCACCCTTGCAAAAGGAGGCAGCAGGATTGATGGAGGGTGTGGGATGGATTGAGGGTAGAGGATAGAGGGAGGCTTCGGAATGAAGGGGAACTGCAGGATGGATGGAGGCTGTGGGATGGTGGGAGGGTGGAGGGTGTATGAAGGGTAAGGGATGAGGGAGGGCTGCAGGATGGAGGGAGGGTGGGGGATGGATGGAAGATGCGAGATAGATGGAGTGTTTGGGATGGATAGAGGGCGTGGGATGAATGGAAAGTATGAGATGGAGGGAGGCTGTAGGGTGGAAGAGTGAGGGATGGAGGGAGGCTGCAGGATGGATAGAGGGTGAGGGATGGATGGATGGTGTGGGATGGATGGAGGGTGAGGGATGGATGGAGGGTGAGGGATGGAGGGAGGGTGTGGGATGGATGGAGGGTGAGGGATGGATGGAGAGTGAGGGATGGAGGGAGGGTGTGGGATGGAGGGAGGCTGCTGGATGAAGGGAGGATGCTGGATGGATGGAGTGTTTGGGATGGATGGAGGATGCAGGATGGATGGAGGGTGTGGCCTCTCATGGGCTGATAGGAAAGAGGCTACTTTGCCTGAGCCCTTCTTCCACAGGACAGAGGGTGCAACAGGGCACGTGGCTCCCTGGTCACAACTTGCAGTGAGAAGCCTCTGTTCCAATCCTGAAAAATATGGTCCCCCTCATCCCTTAGGGGGCTCTTTCCTCCCTACGGTTTTCCTAGCTTGGCTTCTAAAGCAGACCCATCTGGTCCCATAATTCAGAGACATGTTTTAATCACTGGTAACTTATCAACCAGTTGACGTACTTCATAGATAAAAGAATTTTACAGACAACCTTGCCTAGTTCTCTCTGTTTTATAAATAAAGATTCAGAGACATCAACTTTTAGTTCTAGTCATAAAGCTAGTGGATGGTAGAGTCAGAACACAGGCCCGTGTCACAACCCCCTTCCAAGACTTGCTTAACCATGCCATGTGCTCTCCATCTAACCCTTTAAACACTGTGTGGTGGAACGAGTTTGGAGGGTGGAGAGACATATGGTTTTGACCAAGTGGAGTAACTGTCAAAACATGGAAACTTGAGTACCAGATGGGAGAAGACACTTTTAGGCTAACTGGTCTATTCGTACCTTCTTCTCTCCCAGACCCACACGCTAAGCGTCTACAGCCTCAGTTATAGTTAAGCGGAAATGCACGGTGGCCAGATCTGTATTACTTTTGGGCTGACGAGAGTGTCAGCGATTTTCTCCAGATATCACCAACATGAGGAAGGACTTAGTTTATGTTAAGGAGATGGTTTAGCTGGCTTTGTTCACACGCGTATTTCACCTTCCTCAGCATATTGATTCAGAAAATCACCAAAAAATGACTAAAGCCTCTTTCCCAGTGGCATTTGTGAGTTTTTAAAAATCATAAAATGAGCCTGGGTCTTCAAGGCCTTAAAGGAAATGGATGTATTTCCTCTGAAAATTGGCCATTTCTTTGGCTATTTTTATTCTGGTTGGACACATGAGTTGTTTGGGTCTAACTTTCCTGATGTTCTGACATTTTCCAGAGCAGGAATATAAATTATGAGTGTTTTTAACCTTCTGTCATCTTTTCATACTATTGATTTGGTGCAAAATTTTAAGGAAAAGCAAATATCCACCACTACAATGATGTAGGAATTCTCAGGAAGAAGGATGTCTAATATCTTTGACTTATGAAGACACCAGCAAATTTTCTCCATAATAGCAAAGGATTTCTCCTAGTTTCTCAGAACCCCTGAAAAAAAAAAAAAAAAAAAAAAAAAAAAAAAAAAAAAAAAAAAGGCTGGGCTAGAAGAGAAAGCCAATAAATGGCCTTGAAAAAAGTAAATCTGGAGTTTTTCAAAGACAAGAGTAAGTAAGCCCCACTCTTGGCATAAGTACCTATGGGCATCAAATTTCAGTTGAAAAAGTATCAGTAAATAATATTTGCTTTGTAGGTAAATATCAGTTTAGGCGCCTGAGGAGCAACAACTAGTTTGCCCTGGTTGAATGCAAATTGCTAGTCAAAGTCAAGCCCATTGCTCTGAAGGGTCAAACCCTGCCAGCACCACAGAGCTGAACTTCCTCTGAGGCTGTATGCCTGTGTGTATATGTGTTTGTGTGTATGCATACACGCATGTGTAATTGGTGGGGTGGACAGAGTTTCAAAGTTATCGCTTACCTGGTTGATGAGGAGGATATTCCCCCCACCCCACCCCACTCCCCTTGAGATCTCTCTTTTCTTTCTTCTCACATTTCCTCATCAGGGACCCATGGAGTATCTCTCCAGGCCACGCATAAAATAATGACTTTACCCTCTTTGCTGCCAAGTTTGGATCCAAACCTGAGTGACATGCTAGCAGGACCTGCATGTTGCTGCTCATCACCGAGTCTCCAGACACCAAGCACAGTGCTTCATGTGTGAGATACTTAACAAACACCTGCTGAAGGAAGCTGTGAATCTCATGATGATAGAATGGAGGTCCAGCCTGGCTCTTTTCATTTGATCCAGGATTGCCAAGTGAGTGAGGCAGAGCTTGGTACCAGCTGATGGTGTGCCTTCATCGCCCCTTCCTCACTCCCCATCCCCAACTTTATAGAATATGATAACTTTCTTTCTTTCTTTCTTTTTATTTATTTATTTATTTATTTGAGATGGAGTCTCGCTCTGTCGCCCAGGCTGGAGTGCAGTGGCGCAATCTTGGTTCACTGCAGGCTTCACCTCCCAGGTTCTTGCCATTCTCCTGCCTCAGCCTCCTGAGTAGCTGGGACTACAGGCGCCTGCCACCATGCCCGGCTAATTTTTTGTATTTTTAGTAGAGACAGGGTTTCACCATGTTAGCCAGGATGGTCTCAATCTCCTGACCTCGTGATCTGCCTGCCTCAGCCTCTCAAAGTGCTGGGATTACAGGCGTGAGCCACCTCACCTGGCCGAGAACTTTCTATTTCACATAGTTATATTAACTTTGGCTATTTTTTTTCTAATGGTCATATTTAAGATGAGTCAAGAGCTTGAACACTCTAGTAGACTAAATCTCTCTGATGTAAAAACCATCTGGAAGTGGCCAACCAAGCCTGGTACTGAAATGGGAGAGTTCTCTGACCCCTTTGTGGGACTTGTGGGACTGCAAACCCACAAGGTGTGTGTGGCTCATTTGCTCAGCTGCTGCACACTCAAATCCCTTACATGAAGGGGAGCATGCCGACAGGCAAGTGCAGGACCCAGGTGAGCACTTTTGGGTTTCGGCCCCATGGTAGCATCTAGGGGTTTGTTACAATTAATGCTCTTTTAGCAGTTGCCATCCATGGACGACTAAGTGTTAAACCAGCTCAGAGGAGAGTCAGGGCAACAGCCTTTTACACCCTGCCCTCTTGGCACCCAGATTCTTGTCCAGTGTCCAGAAAGAATCAGGTCACATGGACTTGAAGGATGGGGGATACAGGGATTTTATTAAGTGATGGAAGTGGCTTTCAGCAGGATGAATGGGGAGCTAGAAAGGGGATGGAGTGGGAGGATGATCTTCCCCTGGAATTTGGCCATCCCGTGGCCAATCCCTCCTCTGACTGTCCCCAGTCAAACTCCTCTCGATGTTGTGATGCTCTGTCTCTGCTGCACCACTCTGCTGCTCTTCTGCTCATGGAGCCTGGGGTTTGGGGTTTTTATGGGTACAGGATGCAGGTATGGCAGGCCAGGATGGTCTTGGAAAAGGCAACATTTTGTTGTTTAAACAAGAATTCCTGTTTCCATTTAGGGCGGTGGGTTTGCAGACTTGAGGGTGGGGCCTTTGCTGGGGAACTGCCCTCTTGTACCCACTATTTCCCTGTCTCCTATCTATATCAGGATGGGGGTTCCACAAAATCATCTGGGTCCCAGGTTCTTTCCACCTTTCTGCTCTGCTGTTCTCAGGGATCCTCCCCATCCTGATACTTTCAGAACAGTTCCTAGAATTCCAGCCATGTCTGCTTTCAGGCAGCAGGAAGACAAAGAGCAAAGGGCAAAAAGGTAGTGTGCAACCCAAATATGCACCTCCTTATCACAATTTTAAGATTTGCCAAATCCTCACCAAACAACTTTTGAATGTATTTCACTGGCCAGAACTTAGTCACAGGGCTGCCATATTTGCATAGGATGATGAGAAATGTAGGTTTTTTTTTTAAAAAAAATCCAGGTACATTGCCTCTACCCACAATAATAGTGAGATCTTGTAGATATAGTAAAAAGGAAGGGAGACAAGATTTTCTAAAATTGTTACCTATTTATCTACTTGTTTAGAGACAGAGACTTGCTCTGTTTCCCAGGCTGTAGTGCAGTGGTGTGATCATAGTTCTCTGCAGACTCGAACTCCTGGGCTCAAGAGATCCTCCCACTTCAATCTCCTGAGTAGCTGAGACTACAGGCATGTGACACCACAACTGGATATTTTTTAAATTTTTGTGTAGAGATGGGGGTCTTGCTGTGTTAGCCAGGCTGGTCTCAAGCTGTTGGGCTCAAGTGATTCTCTTGCCTCAGCCTCCCAAAGTGCTTCAATTATAGGTGTAAGCCACCATGCCTGGCCAAGACTAGATATTATCAGAGCAACTAACTGTCTTTGTTTTCAGTTGAAGCTTTTCACTGATGAACATTAAAAATGAAGGTTTAGGCCAGGTATGGTGGCTCATGTCTGTAATCCCAGCACTTTGGGAAGCCAAGGCCGGTGGATCATTTGAGGCTAGGAGTTTGAGACAAGCCTGGGAAACATGGTGAAAAACTTTTAGTAGAGATGGGTCTCTACTAAAAATACAAAAAAAAATTAGCTAGGCATGGTGGTGTTCGCTTGTAATCTCAGCTACTAGAGTGGCTGAGGCATGAGAATTGCTTGAACTCAGGAGGTGGAGGTTGCAGTGTGCCAGGATTGCACCACTACACTCCAGCCTGGGTGACAGAGTGAGACTCTGTCTCAAAAAAAAAAAAAAAAAAACAAAAAACAAAACACATGAATATAAATCAATATACACAAAATATACAACCCACTACATTTTTTAAAAAATATGAAAATAAGATAGCTATCTACTCTAGGCACAGTTCCATCTCCCACCACATGGCTCTGGGGTCTTGAACTTGAAAGAAGCAGCACTGAGCAGGATGGTGCCTAGCAGTAGCCGATTCCACTGGGGTTCTGATAGTGAAGCAAAGCCTGTTACCATGGTCTAGACCCCCTTGTTTTCTGATATGGGCCTGCAAAGAAGTAGTTTTGGTTTGGCGCCTTTATGCCTCTTGCTTGATAGGAAAGACCAAAAATATTTCCAGGATAGACCAACAGCTGCCCCCAGTCTCCTGTGTTTGGCCCGTGTCCACTTGGCCCATGAGCTTCTGACTACCTCTGGCAACCACTGGTAGTACTTCCTGGGTGTTCACCATGTCCAGGGAGCTAGAGATACTTTATCTCTTTTAACTTTTATAAACAATACTGTAAAGTAAAGGCCCTTTACCTTTATCATGGATGAAGCTCCTCGAGTCCTGTGAGAATACCTCCACTGCCCCCAGACAGAATCTTTCTTCACTCTCCGGGCCTGGGGCATAATGTTCATCTTGCACCTTTGGGGCTGTCGGCTCGAATTCCTCCTATTGGTGTCCCCATCATCTAAGGACCTTGTTTTTTCCTTTTTCCTTTCTTCTACAGGCGGTAGTTGGAGCACTGGACTCAGGGTCAATGAGGAACAAAGGGGAAACAAAATGTAAAGATGTACAACTATACAGGTTGACCCAGCTCCCCCTGTTAAGTTCTCAAGGAAAATGGAGTACCATACAGCATGGCGTCTGTGCTTGATGAAATAAAACATGTGTTCGGGTTTTCTTCAGCCTCAGCGTGGAAGCCTCTTGATGCAATTGTCAAGGCTGCAGTGCATGCCTCCAAGCAGATCTTTTTGCCCCAGATGCTATAACAGCAGGTGCTGCACATCCATGTCACAGATGTAATTGTATCCCCGTTCATTAAAATGAGCCGTCATAAAATCAGAATAAAATGAGAAGAAATGAATTGGAAAAGGATGAATTGTTTTAAAACCAATCAGGTGATATTGTTGAGTAATTTTAAAAGAAAATATTGATTTAAAAAACAAAGAAGCTGGTGTGGTCAGGAGTTCAAGACCAGCCTGGCCAACATGGTGAAATCCCATCTCACTAAAAATACAAAAACTTAGCCTAACGTGGTGGCAGGCACCTGTAATCCCAGCTACTTGGGAGGCTGAGGTAGGAGAATCACTTGAACCCAGGAGGCAGAGGTTGCAGTGAGCCAAGGTTGCACCATTGCACTCCAGCCTGGGCAACAAGAGTGAAACTCTGTCTTAAACGAAACAAAACAAAACAAAACAAAAACAAACAAACAAGCAAACAGAAAGAAAAAGAAGCTGGAATTTTAAGTTCTTAAAATACTTGATGCCTGCCCTTTGTTGTTAAGGTTTTTAAGGTTTAGTACTTTCTATGTGATCTTTCATTAAGAGAGGTATTAGAGAAAATACCTCTCTTAATGTGATAGACACAATTGGCTAAAATAGTCAATAAAACTTTATCAATTCAGAACTTCAGCCCAAAGATGAAATGACCTTGGAGACGATAAAGTATATTTAACTCTTTGAAGAGGAGAGATCTTCATGTTTAAGAGTGTCAACAACACCATTTTTATTTTAAAAGTTGTGCTAATTGACCTTTATCCGTATGTATCATTTTAAAAGCCCTGGGAGGCATTCTCCACTTAGCCATTCGCTATTGTTTAGATTTACAATTTACAAAACAGCATAGAAACTATAATACCAAGATTTTTAAAATTCATACTTGCTTTTCTTTCAGCTAATCTGAGCAATGATGTTTTCTTGAACAGACAATGCATTCTGATGACACACAATGTTTAAAACTCCACAAACATGCACCAAGTGCCTGGCGACACGCTGTGCTGAGCTCTGGCACTACCACAGTAACCAAAGTGGGGCCCTTGCTGTGCAGGAGCTGGTTGCAGGAAAGACAGATAAGCAATGGACTGAAGGGCTCTGGAAACGGGTAACCCGACACTCACAGAAAAGCTCTGTAGGACAATGCAGAAGCCTCCAGATGAATGACAGTGCCCTACTTTCTTGCAAAGAAAATGGTCCCAAGTGAGTCTTTGTGACCCTTGCTCTGTGTGGCGAATGGCTTATTCACCATGCACGAGTGCTTTCATGGTATCTCATTCAAAGTTGATGGAACCAGAGTTGGTGCTTGAGCAGGAAGCAGCCCTACATGGAGGTTTCCTGCTAGAACCCTGCAGCAAGCCAAGCCTCTTTTTGGGAAGTGGTATGAGAAGGAGGAGGGTAGATACGGTAGGTGGAGGAGTATGTTTGAAGTCAAGAGTTTGCTGACTCTAGCTCTCACCCTTACTAGTTACAATGCGTGGTCTAACTGGTCTGTAACACCCATAAAATGCCTTGAAAGAACTTGTGTCCTTGGGCAAATTAATGGTCAAGTCCTCATTTTCTCATCTGTACAACTGCTGATGATAATACTTTCCTCACATAATTGTTGACAGTTTCAATATTATATAATTACAGTATGTTTTATTGTGCCTAGCTTATAGAAAGGGATAAGCAAAGAATATCTTGCCTTAAATATGAATGTTCGTGGAATTAAGAGAAGGGGGCCTGCATGAACCCAGGCGGTGTACAATAATGCTGAACTCCTTATGCTCTGGGTCTGGGTTGAGCCTGATTCAGTCTTGAAAGTGAGAAAATTCAGAATGATTAAGTAGCTGATGAGGACATAAGAATATTTTCCATATTGCCACATGTTTCTATAAAATCTTGCAGCAAAACTTTAGTACTTAATGATACTTTTGTATCAGAAAAGAAACACACAGATTAGTTTTAAACAACTAAAATCATGTCAAACGGCCAAAAAATAATAATAATAAATATATCATTGAAAAGCATGACTGAGAAGTATTTTACAATGAAGATACATTGTAAAATAAACCTATAACTGTCATGAGTTTTTATGTACCAAATAATATAAAATATTGTTCGCGTCACCACTGTGCATAAAATATACAATAGCATCAATATGCATGAAATGTAAACTGCAAGCAATATAAGAACAAAGTGGATAGAAACATAATAGCAGCAAGAGACTTTAAGTAACCTCTAATAGCCTATCAAAGACCTAAAAGAGAAAAAATAAATGTGACATGGTCGTTCTTAAAAACATAATTGATAAAATTACTTAATAGATATATCAAACTTTATCCCATTCTACCTGTGAATACATCTATTTTTTCACTGCTTATGATGCACCATTAACAAACATAGACTGTATGTTAGACTACAAATAACTCAATACATTCCTTCCAAATGTAGAACAGATGCAGACCCTCTGGCATAATGCAGTATACTTGTAATTTTTAACAAATACAAAACTAAAAAACTCAAGGAAATTTTAAGCACTTTAAAATATTTAAAATTTCAGAAAAATCTCTCAACTATTTGTACTGGCAGTGCCTTAGTCAGTTTGGGCTTCCATAACAGAATATCATAGACAGGGTGGCTTAAATAACTGAAATTAATTTCTTGCAGTTCTTCTGGCTGGAATTCTGAGATCAAGATGCCAGCACGGTTGGGTTCTGGTGAGGGCTGTCTTTCTGGTTCACAGATAGTTGTCTTCTTGCTGTGTCCTCTCGTGGGGGAGAGTAGAAAGTGGGAAAGCAGGGTCTCTCCTGACTTTTTATAAAGGCGTTGCTAGACCTAGTTACATTCCAGAAGTTCCAGCTTCTAATGCCATCACACTGGGGACCGGGATTTCAACATATAAATTTTGGGCAAACATCCACTTCATAGCAGGCAGAGAAGGGAAGCAGTCATGTGAGCCCCTGAAGATAATAATCTTTAAAAATGGGTTAAAATAGAAAAACCAACTCTTTAAAGACACTGGGAAGCATCCAAAAACAAGTAGAAGCCAAGGGAGTTTAATTTCAAAAGATTGCAAATGGAAGTGGCAACAATTTTGAGTTTGTGGCTCATGAGCATAAGAAGGCTATCAACCCTGATGATGGCTCTTAGGAATGGTGGCTGGACAAAACATGGTCTTCCTGTCAGAAGTCAGAGTTCAGAGCTGAAAAAACAGCTGAAAATTGAAAGTGGAAATTATGGCAATACCAGCACCTCGGAAAGGGTAAGGCCCAAATTCAGGAATAAGCTCCCAAACTCTGGCTGACTGCTAAATATGCCATTGTAGGTGAGACCACATGGGACCCCGCAAAAAGCAACAAGAGGATGGAGAGAACTAGATGCTTGAAAGATAATCCACACATCTATGTGGAAACAGATGAGTGAGTTTGTTACTTTTAAAAAACTGTCTGTATACTCCAATTATGAGGAGACTGAGTGACAGCTGAAGTTGAGTGGGCTTGAAATGTCACAATGCAGAGCCCAAATCCAGCATAGTAACTGAAAATGAGAATCTCTACAAGCAAGAAAAACAGAGAGGTGAAGCCTCATCTCTGCTCAAATTCTTGGCTGACCACCAAATTTCACAAGCACAGGGGAGACATACAAGTGGCAACCTATGAACGGAGCAGAGGAAGTCCTATGAATACATAGGAGCAGCTGCTTATTGGGGGGAGATGGAATTTGCAGTATGAATCCAGAAAAAAAAAAAACCAATAATCCTCAGAAAAATTACCACAGACTTATTACCACATGTAATTTACATTTTCTAGTTTTAAACCAAAAATCACTAGACATGTAAAGAAACAGGAAAGTATGACACATGCGAAGAAAAGAAGTCAATAGAAATTGACTTCTTTCCTTATTGTTAGAGCTGTTTATTGAATTTAGCAAATATTTCACAGATGCTATGATATATATATTCAGAGAATTAAAACAAAATACATTTAAATAATTGGAAAACATATGCTAGTAATGAATGGATAGATAAACTTAATAGAGGAAAGCAAACAATAAAAAGTCTTGGAACAAACAGTTCAATACTGAAATAAAAATTTGCTAGTTGGGTGCAACAGCACTTTATGAAGAGCAGAAGAATAAATAAACTTGACAATGGATTAATAAAAATTACCTAATGTGACAAAAAAGAGAGAACAGGTATTGAAGATTAATGAACAAAACTTCAGAGACCTATGGACAATATGAGGTGGCCCAACCTACGTGTATGGGAATCTCAGGGAAGAAAAGAGAGAAAACAGAAAAAGCATCTATTTGATAAAATAAATTTGGTGGAAATCATTATTTTATAGATTCAAGGAACTCAACAAACCTCTTGCAGTATAAACACCAAAAAATTGTTTCTAAACATACCATAGTCAAACGCTGAAAGCCAAAAAGACAGAGGAACAATACTGAAAGCATTAAGAAACAAAGAAACATATCACAGATAGAGGTGCAGTGACAAGATTAAGGGCTGACTTCTTTTCAAAACCGTGGGAACTAGAAGACATAGGAAAAAAAAATTCAAAGTGCTGAATAAAACCAAACCAAACAAGCAAACAAACAAATAAAACTCTTATCAATTAAGAATTTGATGTCCAGTGGAATCATCGTCAAAAATAAAGGTAAGATAAAAACATGTTCAGATAAACAAAAAACCGAGAGAAGTTGGTAGAAGCAGACATGGACAACAACAACAAATTGCTGAGGCAAGTTCTACAAGCTGAAGGAAAGCAGCACAAATACCTCTGATTTACCAGTGGAATGAAGAGTACCAGAAATGTTAAGTATGTGGATACCTGAAAGACATTATTAACATACACATTGTCTCTTAATTTTCTTTAAAGATATGTGACTTTGTAAAGCAAATATGATAGCACTATATTAATGGATTTGTAACACCCATAGATGAAATCTATAAGGCAGCAATATCACAAAGAAGGTGTGTGGGGATACGTAGAAATATATAGTTTTGAGATTCCTGTATTTTATCTGCGGTAACGCAAAGAGGTAACTACAAAGCCACTAAAGGAATTAAAATGAAATATTGAAATATTTCTCTCTATATATTTCTCTCTCTCTCTCTCTCTCTCTCTCACACACACACACACACACACACACACACACACTCAAGGCAGGGAATGAAGAAGAGATGAAAAATAAACAAATAAGACAAACTTTAAAAATAGTAAAATAGCAATCTTAAATACAACAATATTAATAATTAAAGGGAAATGAACCTGATATTTGTCAAAAGACAGTATAGAAATTAAAGAACTATTAATACATACTATTACAATATATTTACTTTGAATATAAAAACAAATCGACTGAAAGTGACAGCCTGGATAAGGATACACTATGAAGACTTTCAACAGGAGTTGCTACATTAATATCATACAAAATAGATTTAAAGGCTGGAAATACTACTACAAAGAGGAACATTTTGTGTATCAAGACAATATAACTACATTTTGCTATAAAAAAGTTGTGTGTATGTGAGATCAAATCTATCAATCCTTTTTCTTTTTTTCTTTCTTTTTTTTTCCTTTTTTGAGATGGAGTCTCACTCTGTCGCCCAGGTTGGAGTGCAATATCCTGGTCTCAGCTCACTATAACCTCTGCCTCACAGGTTCAAACGATTCTCCTGCCTCAGCCTCCCATGTAGCTGAGACTACAGGTGTGTGCCACCACACCCAGCTAATTTTTTGTATTTTCACTAGAGGCTGGAGTACAGCGGTGCCATCACAGCTCACTGCAGCCTTGCCAGGGCTCAGGTGATCCACCTCAGCCTCCCAAGTAGCTGGGAATACAGGCACAGACCACCATGCTGAGCTATTTTTTGTAGAGACAGTTTCACTATGTTGCCCAGGCTGGTCTTGAACTCCTGGGCTCAAGAGATCCACCCACCTTGGCTCTCCCAAAGTGTTAGGATTACAGGCGTGAGCCACTGCACCTGGCCTGTCAATCCTTTCTCTTACTGTTTTTGGGTTTTGAGTTTTCTTCACTCCCATATTAAAGACAGGTTCACTCACATTTTCTTCTAGCACTTATAAGGTTTCTTTTTTTTTTTTTTACCTTTACACCTCTGATCCTGTTTCACCAACATTAAAAAATATAGAATAATCATTAGAAATTTTTGCCTCGAACAGGTGCGGTGGCTCACGCCTGTAATTGCAACACTTTGGGAGAGCCGAGGTAGGTGGATCTCTTGAACCCAGGAGTTCAAGACCAGCCTGGGCAACGTAGTGAAACCCTGTCTCTACAAAAAATAGCTGAGCATAATGGCCTGTGCCTGTAGTCCCAGCTACTTGGGAGGCTGAGGTGGGAGGATCACCTGAGCCCTGGCAAGGCTGCAGTGAGCTGTGATTGCACCACTGTACTCCAGCCTGGGTGACAGAGTGAATCTCTCTCTCAAAAAAAAAAAAAAAAAAAAAAAAAAAAAAAAAAAAAAAAGAACTTTTTATTGCTTTACTTTATTTTATTTTCTTTTTACCTTTTATTTTAAGTTCAGGGGTGTATGTACAGGTTTGTAACACAGGTAAATCATGGGGTTTTTTTGTCTGTTATTTTATTACCCAGGTATTAGCTTAGTACCCATTATTTATTATTCCTAATTCTCTCCTCCCAACCTCCTCCCACCCTCCACCTTCTGAAGGGCCCCAGTATGTATTGTTTACCTCTATGTGTCCATGTGTTTTCATCATTTAGCTCCTGCTTATAAGTGAGAACATGTGATATTTATTTTTCTGTTCCTGTGTTAGTTTGCTAAGGACAATAGCCCCCAGCTCCCTCCATGTCCCTGCAAAGAACATGGTCTCACCTCTTTTTATGGCTGCATAGTATTCCATGGTATATATGTACCACATTTCAAAAATCCAGTCTATCACTGATGGACATTAAGGATGATTCCATGCCTTTGCTATTATGAAAAGTGCTGCAATGAACGTATGCATGCATGTGTCTTTATAACACAATGATTTATATTCCTCTGAGTATATACCCAGTAATGGGATTGCTGGGTGGAATGGTATTTCTGTCTTTAGCTCTTTGAGGAATTGCCACACTGTCTTCCACAATGGCTGAACTAATTTACACTCCCACCAACAGAGTATGAGTGTTCCTTTTTCTCTACAACCTTGCCAGCATCTGTCACTTTTTTAAAACTTTTTAATATTAGCCATTCTGACTGGTGTTAGATGATATCTCATTGTGGTTTTGATTCACATTTCACTAATGATCAGTGATGTTGAGCTTTTTTTCATGTGAGTGTTGGCCACATGTATGTCTTCTTTTGAAAAGTGTCTGTTCATGTCCTTTGCCCACTTTTAATTGGGTTGTGTTTATTTTCTTATGAATTTGTTTGTTTCTTATAGCTACTGGATATTAAACCTAGTTGGATGCATAGTTTGCAAAAATTTTCTCCCAATCAGTAGGCTGTCTGTTTACTTTGTTGATAATTTCTTTTCTTTAGCTTCTTTTTAGTTTAATTAGATCCCATTTGTCAATTTTTGCTTTTGTTGCAATTGCTTTTGGCATCTTTAACATGAAATATTGGCCTGTGCCTTGTCCTGAATGGTATTGTCTAGGTTGACTTCCAGGGTTTTTGTAACTTTTGGTTTTACATTTAAGTCTTTAACCCATCTTGAGTTGATTCTTGTATATGGTGTAAGGAGGGGGTCCAGTTTCAATCTTCTGCATATGGCTAGCCATTTATCCCAGCACCATTTATTGAATAGGGAATCCTTTCCCCATTGCTTGTTTTTGTCAGGTTTACCTAAGATCATATAGTTGTAGGTGTGCAGTCCTATTCCTGGGTTCTCTATTCTATTCCATTGGTCTATGTGTCTGTTCTTATACCAGTACCATGCTGTTTTGACTACTGTAGCTCTGTAGTAGAGTTTGCAGTTGGACAGCATGATGTCTCCAGCTTTGTTCTTTTTGCTTAGGATTGTCTTGGCTATTTGGGTTCATTTTTGGTTCCATACGAATTTTAAAATAGTTTTCTCAAATCCTGTGAAGAATGTCAATGGTAGTTTAATAGGAATAGTGTGGAATCTACAAATTGCTTTGGGCAGTATGGACATGTTCGCAATATTGATTGTTCCTATCCATGAGCTTGGAATATTTTTCCATTTGTTTGTGTCATCTCTTGTTTCTTTGAGCAGTGGTTTGTAGTTCTCCTTGTAGAGATCTTTCACTTTGCTAGTGGGCTGTATTCCTAGGGATTGTATTGTTTCTGTGGCAATTGTGAATGGGAATTCATTCCTGATAAGGTTCTTGACTTGATCGTTGTTGTTGTATAGGAATACTAGTGATGTTTGCACATTGATTTTGTATTCTGAGATTTGGCTGAAGTTGTTTATCTGCTTAAGAAGCTTTTGGGCTGAGACCATGGGGTTTTGTAGATATAGGATCCTGTCATCTGCAAACAGGGATAGTTTAACTCATTCTATAAGGCCAGCACCATCCTGATACCAAAACATGACAGAGATACAGCAACAACAACAACAAAAAACTTCAGGCCATATCCTTGATGAACATTGATGCAAAAATCCTCAACAAAACACTGGCAAAGCAAATACAGCAGCACATTGAAGAGCTTACCCACCACAATTTAGTAGGCTTCAACCCCAGGATGCAAGATTGGTTCAGCATACACAAATCAATAAATGTCATTCATCACATAAACAGAACAAAGACTAAAACCACATGGTTATTTCAATAGATACAGAAAAGGCTTTTGATAAAATTCAATATCCATTCATGTTAAAAACTCTCAATAAACTATGTATCAAAGGAACATGCCTCAAAATAATAAAAACCATCTATGACAAACCCACAGCCAACATCATACTGAATGGGCAAAGGCTGGAAGCATTCCCTCTGAAAACTGACATAAGACAAGGATGCCCTCTCTCACCACTCCTATTCAGCATAGTATGGGAAGTTATAGTAAGGGTAATCAAGCAAGAGAAGGAAATAGAGGGCATCCAAATAGGAAAAAAAGAAATTTTTGTCTCAGAATATGTAAAAGATCCTGACTCAGCATAACTGAATCGAAATGACATTTGGTAGCTAAGAATGATTGTATTTTCAGTTGCATTTACATGGTAAATAATCAGCATAAAATTTCGAGGTATGACAACAAAACTTCCCAAGTATGTTCTGTTGTCAGCATCTAAGGAGTGGGAAATTTAGCAAGTGTGAAATAGCTCAGGCTCCTCACAGTTTTCTTGTGGGTTACTTTAAAATGAGCAGGAAGCTGCAAGGATGAGGTTTGAGAAAGAATCATTTCTGGAAAGTGCAGAGCTATGATTTTGGCTTCCCAGCGTGGTTAAGGTCATAGTGTTCATCTTTATTATTAATAACTTTCAGAGGGTCTCTGATACCTATCCAGCCAGGGTGATATGTGGCTCCATGCTGTGGAACCCAGCCCTCCAGCATGAAGAAGGGTAAGGTTACATGGAAGCAATGAGACAGGCAGACAGCAGTAGGGCCTGAGGAGTCTCCACACACTCCACTCCAAGGGGGTTCCATGTCTGACTTTTCATAACTATAACTTATATGGCATTAGTGAGATCCTGGTTAAGTTTCTCACTTTATAGAAACTATTATAGAACAGTTAATACTTTGGTCTTTGCAGAGAACACACTTTCCAGGATTGGAAAACACATGTACATGTATACACACACACATACTTTATCTATCTTCTGTCTTTTCTGGCTTTTACACAAGATTTACTGCTATGTTGTTTCTTTTTAAAACAAAATTGATTTGGATATCCATAGTTATTATCAAATAACATGTATCAAAATTAGATGTGACTGTATATGTATAAATGAGACATGTGGAAATAATTTGTATAAATCACAGCTCCTATGGTTTGCAAGTGTTGGATTATGTGAGGATCTTGCAGTCAGAGGCCCTAATTCAAATTGTCTTAGTATGTTACAGGCACTAAGGTTAGGGGAGAGTGATACTCTTGGAATATCCTTCAATTACACAACGATTTACCAGGCCTGTAAATAGCTGTGTCCTTTAGTAATTAAATTGGAACCTGCTTTTCGTTCATCTTTGGGAGGGTGGGCCTCCCATGGGGTACGGCGGGAAGAACCCACAATTTGAAATCTTCTGGCTTAGGTCAGAGCTCTTGTTTGGTTGCTTTGTGGCTAATGGATCAGGGACAACCCACTTGAACTCTCAGCCTTAAATTCTTCATGTGGAAAATCATGGTAAAAATAACACATGCACCTTAGCAGTTGTTCGTGGGGCTCTGATGGATAATTATTGTGCAATAGGCAAATTTGCTTTGTGGTTGTGAGAGGACTTGAGCCAGACTATTTGGGTTCACATCCCAGATCTTTACTTAGTTGCTGTGTCATTTTGGGAACTTTAATCAACCCTCTTTGTGCCTCAGTTTCCCCTTCTATAAAGCAAAGATAACAATAAGTCGTAGTTTATAGGGTGTGAGGGTTACATGAGATAATTCATATAGACCAGTGGGAATAAAGTCTGGGACACAGGATATTAGCTATGATCACTGAAAACGAAAGGATGTTTAGAGAGAGGTGCTGCAGAATAAAAAATTAAATAAATAAAAAATGTCCTACCAACTGCAAGGCATTTTCCAGGAACTTTGTATGTAGTTTCTCATTCAGTCCTCACAGAGACCCTATGAAGTTGTGTGCCTTTTACCACGGCAGAAAGAGAAATCCGGGAATCTCACAAATTAAACAATTTTCCCAAAGTCATCCTGATGGTAAATACAGAGACAGTGTATGAAACCAATGCTCATACCTCTCCACTCCGCCATGATTGTTTTCAAAAGCAAGTGAGCATAACCATTTCCAAGTAATCCCCTCCCCACTGGGCCAGCCCCTCTTGGACCAGAAGCATCCGGTTGTTTATTGATTTGCCCCAAGAAGGAAGTTCTAACTCCCTACAGGACTTGGACCTGCTTAGCCTCCCAGCCATATCAGGTGCCCCTTCCCATGCTGGGCACCAGCCATACTGATCTGTCATTCTTTCCCTGAAACATGCCAACTTCCCCATTGCCTTCAAGGCTTTGTAGGTCCCTACTGCCTGGAATACTCTTATATTCTTGTTCAGTTTTTTCATTTGAACAAAACTGTAGGTCATAAAGACAGGAAAAAAGGTTTGGAAAACAATCTGAAAGACCTACATTTATTTTGTTTATTAGTGAGCTTTGCTCTGTAAGAGAAAGTCGACAAGGAGACAGAATATTTATTGCTCTGTGGGCTGAACTCAGAAGTCTGTTTATCTGACTAATTGGGTTGAAGCAATGGGCTTAAGCAAGAATAAACTTGGTCTGTTCCGTGTTCTTTATCATTAGAGATCCTCTTCTGCCTTCCTGGACATTCAATATGCAGAAGAAATGGCTCCCTGAAATGACAAATTATTTCACTATGGAGCCTTTTTTATTTTTAAGGAATATAATCTTTTGAGAAAAGGCTCGTATTAACTCTGAAGTTGGTCACACATATATTAGAAAAACAGCAATGTATTAGTCTGTTTTCTTGCTGCAGATAAAGACGTACCTGAGACTGGGTAATTTATACAGGAAAAAGGGTTTAATGGACTTACGTTTCCACATGGCTGAGGACCTCACAATCATGGTGGAAGGCAAGGAAGAGCAAGTCAAGTCTTACATGGATGGCAGCAGGCAAAGAGAGCGCTTGGGCAGGGAAACTCCTGATTTAAAACCATCAGATCTCATGAGACTCATTCACTATCATGAGAACAGTGCAGGAAAGATCTGCCCCCATTATTCAATCACCTCCCACCACATGTCCTCCCATGACATGTGGGAGTTGTGGGAGTTACAATTCAAGAAAAGATTTGGCTGGGGACACAGCAAAACCATATCAAGCATGAAGTCATAAAAATGTTTATTACAGGATAACAGGATATGTAGTGGTAGTTCATAAAAGATGGCTGTTAGTATTGGGTTTAATTATACCCTAGACTTTCTCCCTTTTTTCTTTTCATTCCTCTAAAAATATAACTGTATACTGGGAGCTTGCTGGAGAGGAGAAAATGCTATGCTCCATCACTACGTGTACAGTCATGCACTGCATAATAATGTCTCTGTTCATGACAGATTGCATAGATGACAGTGGTCCCATAAGATCACAGTGAAACGTTTCTATGGCCTAGTGACACAGCTGTCATAATGTCATAGCTCAGTGCTACTCACATGTTTGTGGTGATGCTGGCATAAACAAACCTACTGTACTGTCAGTTCTGTAAAAGCATAGCACATACAATTATCTACAATTCATAATACTTGATAATGATACATGATTATGTTACTGGTTTATTATTTACTATACCATACTTTCTATAGTTATTTTAGAGCATACTCCTACTTACTAAAAATTAAGTTAAGTGGGGTGTGACGGCTCACGCCTGTAATCCTAGCACTTTGGGAGAGTGAGGTGGGTGGATTGCTTGAAGTCAGGAGTTCAAGACCAGTCTGACCAACATGGTGAAACTCCATCTCTACTAAAAACACAAAATTCACCGGGAGTGGTGGTGGACACCTGTAATCCCATGCCTGTAATCTCTCCTGTAATCTCAGGAGGCTGGGGCAGGAGAATTGCTTAAATCCGGGAGGCAGAGGTTGAAGGGAGCTGAGCTCGCACCATTGCACTCCAGCCTGGGTGACAGAGCAAGACTCTGTTTCAAAAATAATAATAATAATAAATAAAAGTTAACTGTAAAACAGCCTCAGATATGCCTTGGAGGAGGTCTTCCAGAAAAAGGCATTGTTATCATAGGAGGTGACAGCTCCAAGCATAGTATTGTCCTTGACGACTTTCTAGTAGGACAAGATGTGGAGTGGAAGACAGTGATACTGACGATGCTGACCCTGTGTAGGCCTTGGCTACCATTTGTGTTTGTGTCTTTGCTTTTTCTAAAACTTCTAAAAAGTTATTATAAAATATTTTTGAAAGACAAAAATTGATGGAATAAGAATATAATGAAAGAAAATATTTTTGTACAGTTGTATAATGTGTTTGTGTTTAAGCTGTTATTACAAAAGAGTCAAAAAGTTAAAAAATTTGAAAGTGTATAAAGTCAAAGAGTTACAGTAAGTTAGGTTATTTTATTACGGAAGAAATAAAAATATTTTTACATAAATTCAGTGTAGCCTAAGAGTACAGTGTTTATAAAGTCTATGGTAGTGTACAGTAATGTTCTAGGCTTTCACATTCACTCGCCACTCACTGACTCACCCAGAGCAACTTTCAGTTCTGCAAACTCCATTCATTCATTGTAAGTGTCCTATACAGAGGTATTAGTCTGTTTTCATACTGCTGTAAAGAACTGCCTGAAACTGGGTAATTTATAAAGGAAAGAGGTTTAGTTGACTCACAGTTCAGCCTGGCTGGGGAGGCCTCAGGAAACTTACAATCATGGTGGAAGGTGAACGAGAAGCAAGGCACCTTCCTCACAAGGCAGCAGGAAGGAGAAGTGCTGAGTTAAGGGGGAAGATCCCCTTATAAAACCATCAGATCTTGTGAGAACTCATTCACTATCATGAGAACAGCATTGGGGAAAGCACCCTATGATTCAATTACCTCCACTTGGTCTCTCCCTTGACATATGGGGATTATGGAGATTATGGGGATCAGAATTCAAGATGAGATTTGGGTGGGGACACAGAGCCTAACCATATCAACAGATGTCTTTTTTTTTTAAAAAAAAATCTTTTCCATTCTTGTAATCATAGCACTTTGGGAGGCCAAGGCGGGTGGATCACCTGGGGTCAGGAATTTGAGACCAGCCTGGCCAACATGGTGAAACCACGTCTCTATTAAAAATACAAAAAATTAGCTGGGTGTGGTGGCAGGTGCCTGTAATCCCAGCTACTCGGGAAGCAGAGGCAGGAGAATTGCTTGAACCCAGGAAGTGGAGGTTGCAGTGAGCTGAGATCACACCACTGCACTCCAGCCTGGGCAACAAAAGTGAAGCTCCATCTCAAAAACAAACAAACAAAACAAAACAAAACAAAAAATCTTTTCTACTGTACTTTTACTGTACATTTTCTATGGCTAGATATGTTTAGATACACTAATACTTACCATCGTGTTACAATTGTCTTCAGTATTTAGTACAGTAGTGAAACCACCTTTGCAAAATTATGACTGAGACAGTGAAAGAAGTCTAACTTAACTGACTCCATCTTGCTTCTAACCTCCAAGCTGTCCTTCTTCATTCCTGGCATAGACTGAACTAACTTTGGCAGAAAATTAGTTTATAGTTTATAGTTTAAACAAAGATGGTAACAGCCATTTTCCAAAGCAGACCTCCTTCTTGCCTGGGGACTACATTGTCTTTGTAGGACTAACTTTAGCCACAAGATTAGAAATTATGGTCTAGGAATCATGCAGCTGGAGGCTACAAGATTCTGACCCTCCATAAACTGCTCCTAAGATCAGTGCTTGAGATGTTTTGCAGACCCTGCACTTGATGGATCAGCTGGCATCACCCAGATGGATAAACTGGATCATCTGGTCTTGTGGTCCCCACCTAGGAACTGACTCAGAACAAGAAGACAGCTTTGACTCCCTATGATTTCATCTCTGACCAATCAGCACTCCTGGCTCACTAGCTTCCCCCAGCCCACCACGTTATTCTTAAAAACTCTGCTCCCCGAGTGCTCAGGGAGACTGATTTGAGCAATAATAAAACTCCAGTCTTCTGCACAGCCAGCTCTGCATGAATTACTCTTTCTCTATTGCAATTCCCTTGTCTTGATGAATCGGTTCTGTCTAGGCAGCAGGCAAGGTGAACTGCTTGAGTGATTACAATTAACATGCCATAAAGGTTTGTGCCTAGGAGCAATAGGTAACACCATATGGCCTAGGTGTGTAGTAGGCTATGCCCTCTAGGTTAGCGTAAATACACTCTGTGATGTTCACCTAATAAGGAAATTATCTAATGACACGACTCTCAGAATGCATTTAATCATTAAGATACACATGACTGTACTTAAAAATGTCTCTGGCAGTTTCTGATGCAAATACAGGGAGGTTCAACTTTTCTCTCTGAAGTTTCAAGTCTAAGTCTGGTGAAATGAATTGACAATAGACATATTAGCAGGAAAAAAAGGCAAACAATTTCATAACTGTGTTGATAACCCAACAACCCAACAGGTAGAGGTGTGAATATGCCTTCTCTATAGGGGAGGGAGGAGATGGGGAATGCAGGCAATTCTTTGGAGGGGTAGTAAATAATTATTAGGTGAATGAATGGACCTGGGAGACAGAAATCATCTTGTAAATAAGTCTTTTTGGAATTTGAATGAGCTCAGGAGGCAGACATCATCTGGTGAAAAAGTCCATCAAGGTGTGGTTGTATTCCTTCCTCATTCTTCCTTTCTTCAATAGATAATGAGATTTCAGGGAGGGGATGGTAGGTGATTGTGTTCTATGTTCTTGAGGTAGAAAAGTGCATATCTGAGTAGACCAATCTCAACATCTGCTGACCTTTGGGGGCCTTTAATTTAAAATAATCAGCATACCAGGATGCCGAATGTTGGGGTGAAATTCCCTAGGCTCCTTCACAAGTATACCAGAAGGATATCTTTCTTCCACCCCCTCCCCATAAATACTCAACCTGTGTCAGAAACAATTTTCTGATGCTTCCAACTGTCACTCCCAGAATCTAAAGTTTAATCTGCGCCAATTTGCTAATGAAGCCCAAAGAGCACGTCCCTGCAGACAACACAGCCTCTGGCATGCCTTTGGCTACAGATCATCACTTGTCTGTCAAATGCTAGTTGAGCACCTACTGTGTGCCAAGGCATCGTTCTAGGTCAAGGGTCAGCGAACTTTCTGTAAAAGGCCAGAGAATAAATATTTTAGGCTTTTCAAACCACACATGATCTCTCCCAATTCTTCTTCTTTGTTTTTGATTGTGCGTGTGTGTGTGTGTGTGTATTGTTTTGTTACAACTGTCAGCTTAAAAATCACAAGATCTATAAATTTCACAAGGAGCACTTTATTTCTCAGAAGGATGGCGACCTACAGGCTGGGAATCAGGGCCTCCAGCTGAGACAGAAAGGCTCTTCGAGGGAGGAAGGGTGGAACAGGAGCTTCATGCTACATAGATTGGCTAAACATACATATTTAACAGGTTATGGTGTAACCAAACCCACGTTTCGCTGCTCATTGCTCAAAAGGCAAACAGGAGAGAGGAGAGTTGGTGGGAGGAAAAGCAGGTTTATTCAGAGAGCCAGCAAAACTGAGAACTGGCATTCTAAAGTACCATCTTAAGTCAGTACAGATTTTAGGCTCTTTTATGTTAAGGGAAGGGGGGAAGATGACAGGGTAAAGATCAAGAGGTGACTGAAAACTGCAGACAACTGGGTGACAGCAAGGATCCAAGGAGTTTGGGAACTTTTTTGTCTTTGGTCAGATCACAGTGAGATGGGATTGTTCCCTTGACCCCCTTCATGGGGGGGAACTAGGTGGCTCATTCACTCAGCCCGCTGCTGGCCACTCCTCATGAGAGGGAGCATGCAAGCAAGGGAGTGTGGGAACTGGAGGGAATGAATGCTGGAACCAGCCAGTCACTCCTCTCTGGCGGGAGCAGGCTCTGTGCAGGCCCCACAGCAGCGTCCAAGCCCCTGCCCTCTCGGCACCCACGTTCTTGTCCAGCATCCAGGAAGCATCAGAGTACACGAATGGATTGAAGGGCAGTGTATGCGGAGGATTTTATTTGGTAATGGCTTTTGGTGGGATGGGAGATGGAAAGGGGATGGTGAGGGAAGAAGGTGATCTTTCCCTGAAGCTGCACGGACTGAAGTTAGCCACGTCTAGCTGTAGTCTCCGATGCTCAGCCGCTTGTGTCCCCGACACTTAGCAGCTTGTCTTCCTGATGCTCAGAAGCTTGTATCCTTGATACTCAGCAGCTTCTCTGCTCACCACTCAGCCACTTGTATTCTTGACGCTCAGCAGTCTGCATTCCCGCTTGTCAGCCACTTGTGTTGCTCTGCCAGCTGAAGCCTTTTTGTGGGCACAGGATAGGGGGCAGGGTGGGCCCAAAAGGCAATCATTTGGGTGGAAAAATGGGGTCAGCTGTTTTCACTTAGGGCCAAGGTTCCAGGCTTGAGGGTAGGGGTTAGCTGGGAGCCCAGCTGTTCTATATCAACAATGCTCACATAAAATTTTAACAAATAATTTTTTATATACTTTCCCTTTAATCCCAGAGTTAGTTATAAAAACTCCATGATTGCTGCTTTTTCATATTATCTCATTGCTCTAGAAGTATCCTAGCTTATGTGCAGAAATAGGTAAAGGCCCCTTAAACGAAAATGAAGTTAGTTATGTTAGTTTTGTAAACCAAAAATAAAATTCTAAGCCCTTAACCAACTGAATGAACCCCTATTCTCAGCCGAGTATTACAAAGTACATCTGAAAAATGAGTTCAGGCCACAATGGTGTTATATATCCCTCATTATACCCTCCTTGCTTTGGAATTCAGGTGTAACTGACAAGCGTTAGCATTAAACACAGACACTTTGTAGCAGTAAGATACCAAATTCCAACCTGACTCTCACATAGCATTACATGACAGATAGCAGGCCCTATTTTGCCCAAAAATATTTCTTTGACTTATTTTTAAATGGTCCTGAAAAAAGTCTTTTGTGAAGAAAATCTACATTCTATAGAGAATCCCCTTCTCTTTCCAGGTCTTTTCCTGACCCAGGAGAGATTTAACTAAGAGTTTGGCACCTTTTTAGGTCCCATAACAGACATTTACTGTCTATTCTCTCTGAAGATTGCTACTTGGAGACTTCATCTACATAATACAAACCTTGGTCACCACAATCCCTTTTCTTAATCCAGACTCTTTTCTGTTGATTCCAGGTCTTTAAATAATAATTTAATTCTTTTTACCAATTGCCAATCAGAAAATCTTTGAATCCATCTATGACCTTTAAGGCCCCCCACTTTGAGTTGTCCCACCTTTCCAAACAGAACCAGTGTATACCTGACATGTATCGATTGATGTCTTATGTCTCCCTAAAATACATAAAACCAAGTTGTAATTCAACTACCTTGGGCACATGTTAACAGGGCCTTTAGAGACTGCTTTGGGCCTTGTTCACTCATATTTGGCTCAGAATAAACCTCTTTAAATATTTTACAGTTTGACTCTTTTTCATCAACTGTTCTTTTGCTACTTCAGTGGTACAATAGGAAGAACTAGAACTAAAATATTCACATGGGGGAATCATGTGCACATGTGGTAAGCAAACATACATGTTACAGACATCCAATGTTTACTTTGGGGTGGAGACAACATTAAAATGCAGTAAATCTAGGCTGCATACCTCCAAAGGTGAAACTTTAGATGTAGGGGTGCTTAGTGCACAGCCTCTGTAAACTGGCAGAAACTGCCTGTGGTCAGGGTCATTTAACAGGAAGGAAACTGGTCAGCTGCCAATATCAAACCCACAAAAAGTGCAAGGAGTCTGGCTACAGTGTCACACATTGGTCAGTGGAGGAGTCTTCTGTTGTTTGTTTTCCAGGGCATGTTTCTGTTTAACTCTTAGGGGGAAAAAAAAAGATCTGGCAACGGTTAACTAGGAAAGGGGATCTACTGAGACACAACCAACCTCCCTCCTGTGATGGCCCTGAAATTTAGTTTTTAAAGTTTTTCTGGAGTCTCCTTGGCTAAGAGTGGTCTGTTCAGTCAGTCAGGGGGCTTAGGATTTTATTTTAATTTCATACAACCGTTTACAAATATAAAAGCCACTCTTAGCTCAGGGCAATACAAAAGCAGGCACCAGGCTGGATTTGCCTCTGGTGCTATTTCAAGGGGACACTGTGAGGAAAAATCTCAACATGTTCCCCATTGCAAGAGTAACTAGGAGTGTGCTGACTATTATCCCGGGAAGTAGGGGTCAGGCCAAACTCAGAGAGGGCTTCCTGGAGGAGCTATGCTGCTGCGTGGGCTGTGTGGGCTGAGTGGGGCTGCGAGGAAGCTTCAGTGGGGAGGGTAAAGGTAAAATAAGCAGGAAGAGGAAGGCTCTGCATGGCTCAAATCTGTGGGCTGAGGGGTGAGTGTGGTCTGAGAGGAGGCAGAGGCCTGAAGTCTCAGAGCCCTGTGGGATGTGCCAGTGATTTGGGGTTAGAAGGCAATAGGGAGCCACTGAAAGAGTTAAGCAAGGATGAGGATTCTCCAACCTTGGCTGCAGAAGGGTGTGAGCAGAGAGAGCTATAGGGCAGAAGCTTGTCCAGAGACAGGCCGTGCAGGGACACAAGGGAGAGAGGACAGGGCTGAGACTTCTCCACTGATCTTGAAGTTTGTCTGGGAGATACTGAGTCTCCTCTTTAGAGAGGAATTTCTGGGAGAAGGGGAAGAAGGACTTTGAGATCAGCCTGGACTGTTCCATCTTTCCCACAGCCCCTGGACCTTCTAAAGATGAACTAAGTCCCCATCTAGTGTGGGGTGCCATCAGCCTGATTATGCTAACTCTTAGGCAGGGGGTGCCCTTCTCCCAGCAGAGCTTCTGTTGGCCACTGCCTGATGGAAAAGAGGCCCAATTTCTTGTGGGCAGAGCTTCTGCAAGCATCTCACCAGAGTCAGTTTCTTTGCTGTTCTTATGGCCTCTGTAGGAGTGTCCATGACCATGACCTCAGTCTCCTATTGGCTTCACTTTCTAGTCAGGTATTGGGGGTGCCTGGCCACAGCAGGTGTCATCTAATCGCCACAGTCCACCATACACATGCTTCTCACTCTGGGGGGTCAGCAACTTCACTGTGAAATGAGTCACTTGTCATAAGTGACTCCATTTTGAAAGATTTAGGATCACAGAACATTATTATACATCATCTACCCTACTGACCTGCAAATGGAAAGCCAAGTTCTGCTAACTTGTGCACTTATCTTACAGGTCCTGAGAGTCTACTGGCGAGCCCCACACCTGTGTCCTGGGATTCAGAAGACTAGTTAGCCTGCTTTGTCCACAGACAGCCAATAATCCACTCAGGGAGATAGACAGGCAATGCAGTAAAAATACAAGAAATAGTTTAAAAATCTTGATAATTAGCAATAGGAAGAAGGCATTGTGCCAGGAGGTAGAATGCTGGATAGATAGGAAGGCAGTTTCCCACAAGCTATGGTGCTCTGAGCCGGACAGGACTTGCATTTTAGGACTTGAGTTCATGTTATTTGGAGACCCCGGATATTTCCAGAGGTGAATGAAGGGACTTTTGTTTTGGGAAACCATCTTGGCCACAGTATGGGAAATGGGTTCAAAAATGGAGTGATCGGTGGGATAGAGAGAACCCATCTGATTTCTGCTTTTATTTTACTCATCTTAATGAACTTAACTACCTGTCCATCAGACAACGTCTGCAATGTGGGCAACTGTGGGAATGGACCTTCCCTCTCATCCTAGTCCATCCCAACACAGCTCTCATCCCAAATGCTGGAGTGACTCATTAACCAAGCCCAGCTAGACAAGAGCTTATTGGATGATAATGACTCTCATTCATTATTGAGTGATAGTAATGATTCGAGTGAAACTAATGACAATTTTTTCCCCTCAAACAGAGACTTTGTGCCAAACTTGTTGTTGATGATGCTTGAAAGATAGTAAGAGGTCATTAAGGAGTTTCTCCCAATTTTATGTTCCTATTGTAGAACACTTTTAAAGAAACAGTTAGGTTTATAGTCAATAAAACCCCATAAACTTTTAGGTCTTACTTAAGTCAGTTATCTATTTATGAAGAAATGATCAAAATGATGCACATGGTTCAGCTGAGCCTTCCTTGATTATGCTTTTCACAAATGTGTTCTCTGCAAAGTTACAGGATCGTCAGTCTAATACTAAACTGGGGCCTGGGTGGAGGATAAGCCCAATGCTCCTGATACTGGGGCCTGGGTGGAGGATAAGCTCAATGCTACTTCCTACTCTGCTTTCACCTTCAGGGTGGAGGAAGATGAGGACCAATTTTCGTGACCTTCCTGGAAAAATCGAGACTCTAAATGCAGAGGCAAATTCTCTGGCTGACTGGGACGACCAGAGAGATGGGTCCTGTTGCAATTTTACCCTGTGGCCTCCATGGGTGGTGGGCCTGGGTACTTATAGAAACCTCTGTTTTCAGTTACTCTGCTAGGATGAAATATTTCTATTTACAAACCACAGTGAATTTGAAACAGTGAGACCGTGGTCCACAAGCCTCCAGCTGGGGAGGGAAATGAAAAAGATACACTTCAAAGCAAGCTTCCCAGAGGCTTGCTTGATGGAGGGAAGTTGGGTTGGAGGGAAGAGGGAAGCAAACTTTAACCTGAGCCTCCCTCCCCCAGCATCAATTCTGCTTCATCATCAGCACATAGCATCACCATCGGACTGGTTGTCTGGGTACATAGGACCACTGTTTGGATAAACAAATGGTTAGGAATGTTGGTTTTCAGCCAGTAGGGCTGAATAGAGCTATCCTAAGTTTAATATAAATTCAGTTTAAAAGAGGTTTTTGTAGCTGTAGACTTTTTATTCCCACTGTTTATCAACCTATCCATAAGTAAAAGTCGAGGATATTCTGTAGAGAAATGACATCAGGGAAAATAATATTAAAATATGTTTTCATTTTTATTACATATTTATTGCTTCCAAATTTAAGAGAACAATAAAACTTGAGCATATATGTAATCTGATCGGAGTTTTCACCGTGAACTGTAGAAGCTTTAAGTTCAATATTATGATTATTTGCAGTAAAATATCTGAAGTCAGTAGGGTGCATTTAGGAAAGGAATTTTGCCTATCAAATATCACCTGCAGAAGCTATGTTGTACTGCCAGCTCTGAATGACTATATGTTGTCTAATATTGAACATTTATGGTGGCTGAGGTTGGCAATACCACCTATGGCCTGAGCAGTGAGATATATCACTAGCAAAAAGAAACAGAGAAGAATTTATCTAGTGTCTGACTATTGGATTATTACTCACATAAAAATGTAAGTGTCAGAGCCTATGGACAAAATAAACACACCTGTGAGAATTGCCCAGACCCAAGTGAAACTGGAGAAAAATGAAAATACGAATGACAGTGATTAGAGCCTCCTTTCTCCTGTTGCTGGCCACAGGCTTCTTCCGTGGAAGTGCTTAGCAGTGGGCCTGGGGTGAAGGTGCTGCCCGATACCATGGGCAGAGAGGACACAGTGATGAGTCAGACACACCTTGCTTAAAAGAAAATGGAAGCGTCAGGTAAGATAAGTACAAAGTAAACCCCTACAGAATATGTTTTGGACATCAGGAATGGTGTGACATGCTGGGGTTGCAGAGAAGTGGAAATTCCAGACTCTTTCAACAAAAAGTAAACATGCAAACAAATAATGAAGTACCAATATGGGACATGCACACCAGAGGCATGTGTGTTTGGTGCAAAGGGAGTCACAGGGAAGCAGCAATCGGGTCTGATTTGTGGAGAAAATGTCTATTCAGGGGGAAGCCCAGAGGAGGTGACCCTACATGATATATGATATTTTAGAGATGAGACCAGAACACAAGGACATTGTCTTAGTGTGGCCACGGAAACAGTCACTGTCTTTTGTGCATTTTATAGATCACAGGTGTGCTTTTCACTGGGACTCACGTCTCTTGAACTTGAGGTTCTCTTTGCAGAGACCATGACGTACATACTAAGGGCCTTCCAATCAGTGGCTGTTTTAATAGAATATTATTTTGGAATCTAAAGAAAATATCTGTTTTAAAATGCAGAAGAACAAAATTGCTGATTGAAAAGTGAACTGTAAGTGACCACTTCACCAATGGAGCTAGGAAGAAGAAATAGAATGTTTGTAATCTCAGCTAAACATCCAGGCAGTGAATATTCCCAGAGACTGAGGCAGAACTTGGAACATGTATTTTCAGGTTGCAGTGGAGACCCGTGAAGCAAGTTTCACATAGAATACAATTTCAGCTCCACAGGCACATTAGGGTTCTCCAGAGAAACAGAACCAACAGGATGCCTATAGATGGAAAGGGATGTATCATAAGGAATCGGCTCCCATGATTCTGGAGGCTGACAGTCCAAGATCTGCAGTGTGAGTCAGCAAGCTGGAGTCTCAGGAGAGCCAATGGTGTAGGTCCAGTCCAAGTCCAAGGCCTGAGAACTAGGAAAGCTGATGGTAGAATTCTAGTCTGAATGCTGGCAGGCTTGAGACATCAGAAGAGTCAATCCTTTAGTTTGTGTCTAAAGGCAGGAAATGACTGATGTCCCAGCTTGAAAGCAGTCAAGCAGAAGAAAGTCCCTGTCACTCATGGCAAGGTCAGCCTTTTGTTCTAGCCAGGCTTTCAAAGGATTAGATGAAGCCCTTCCACAATGGGCAGGGCAAGCTGCCTTACTCAGTCTACCAATTCCAATGTTAATGTCACCCAGAAACACCCAGAAGAATGTTTGGCCAAATATCTGGGCACCCCATGGCCCAGTCAAGTTGACATATAGAATTAACCATCACGAAACATGTACACAGAGAGAAGTTTGGGAAAATGGAGTACCAGGAAATTGTTTGTTTGTTTTGTTTTTTGCATTTTGGTTTTTAGTTTTCAGAAGATTTTTGGGGACCAGGTGGTATTTGGTTACATGAATAAGTTCTTTAGTGGTGATTTCTGAGATTTTCATGCACCCATCACCCGAGCAGGGTACACTGTACCAAATGTGTAGTCTTTTCTCCCTCATCCCCCTCCCACCCTTTCCCCCGAGTCTCCAAAATCCATTGTATCAGTCTTATGCCTTTGCATCCTTGTAGCTTAGATTCCATTTATGAGTGAGAACATATGATGTTTGGATTTCCATTCCTGAGTTACTTCACTTAGAATAATGGTCTCCAGTTCCATCCAGGTTGCTGCAGATGCCATTATTTCATCCTTTTTATGGCTGAGTAGTATTCCATAGTGTGTGTGTGTGTGTGTGTATGTGTGTGTGTATGTGTGTTTGTGTGTATATATATATATGTATATCTCACAATTTCTTCATCCACTCATTGATTGATGGACATTTGGGCTGGTTCCATATTTTTGCAATTGCAAATTGTGCTGCTATAAACATGCACGTGCAAGTATCTTTTTCATATAACGACTTATTTTCCTCTGGGTAGATACCCAGTAGTGGGATTGCTGGATCAAATGGTAGTTGTACTTTTCGTTCTTTAAGGAATCTCCACACTGTTTTCCATAGTGATTGTGCTAGTTTACATTCCCACCAGCAGTGTAAAAGTGTTCCCTTTTTACCACATCCACGCCAACTTCTCTTAGTTTTTGATTTTTTGATTGTGGCCATTCTTGCAGGAATAAGGTGGTATTGCATTATGGTTTTGATTTGCATTTCCCTGATCATTAGTGATGTTGAGCATTTTTTCATACGTTTGTTGGCCATTTGTATATCTTCTTTTGAGAATTGTCTATTCATGTTCTTAGCTCACTTTTTGATAGAATTGGTTTTTTTTCTTGCTGATTTGTTTGAGTTCCTTGTAAATTCCAGATATTAGTCTTTTGTCGAATGTATAGATTGTGAAGATTTTCTCCCACTCTGTGGGTTGTCTGTTTACTCTGCTGGCTGTTTCTTATGCTGTGCAGAAGTTTTTCAGTTTAATTAAGTCCCATCTATTTATCTTTATTTTTGTTGCATTTGCTTTTGGGTTCTTGGTCATAAAGTCTTTGCCTAAGCCAATGTCTAGAAGGGTTTTTCTCATGTTATCTTCTAGAATCTTTATGGTTTTAGGTCTTAGATTTAAGTCTTTGATCCATCTTGAGTTGATTTTTGTATAAAGCGAGAGATGAGGATCCCATTTCATTCTTCTACATGTGGCTTGCCAATTATCTCAGCACCATTTGTTGAATACGGTGTCCTTTCTCCACTCTGTTTTTGTTTGCATTGTCAAAGATCAGTTGGCTGTAAGTAAGTGGCTTTAGTTATGGGTTCTGTACTCTGTTCCATTGGTCTATGTGCCTATTTTTATACCAGTACCATCCTGTTTTGGTGATTATGGTTTTATAGTATAGTTTGAAATCAGGTAATGTGATGCATCCAGATTTGTTCTTTTTGCTTAGTCTTGCTTTGTCTATGTGGGTTCATTTTTTGTTCCATATGAATTTTTGGATTTTTTTTCTGGTTCTGTGAGGAATAATAGTGGTATTTTGATGGAAATTGCATTGAATTTGTAGGTTGCTTTTGGCAGTATAATTATTTTCACAATATTGAATCTACCCATTCATAAGTATGGAATGTATTTCCATTTGTCTGTGTTGTCTATGACTTCTTCCAGCAGTGTTTTGTAGTTTTCCTTGTAGATGTTTTTCACCTCCTTGGTTAGGTATATTCCTACATATTTTATTTTGTTGCAGCTATTGTAAAAGGGGTTAAATTTTTTATTTGATTCTCAGCTTGGTCACTATTGGTGTATACCAGAGCTACTGATTTGTGTACATTAATTTTGTTATCTTGAAACTTTGCTAAAATCATCTATCAGATCCAGAAGCTTTAGGGTTTTCTAGGTATACAATCATATCATCAGCAAACAGCAACAGTTTGACTTCCTCTTTATGGATTTGGATGCCCTCTATTTATTTCTCTTGTCTGGTTGCTCTGGCTAGGACTTCTGGTACTATGTTGAATAGAAGTGGTACCAGGAAATCTTAAGAGAATTTTTCGTCATGTTGCAGATGGGTTGATTGCTTGTGTGTTCAGTTCTACTTTGTGTTATATGGCCATCATTTTCAAATGCCTAACCGCAAATAAAGCTTGGGAGGTATACAATTAAGTTATATTCCAGTTAGAGCTGCCAGATTTAGTAAATAAAAATAGAGGAGGATGCCCCCCAAAATTTGAATTTCAGATACACACTTCTTTTAGTATGTCCCAAATAGTGAATAAATATTCAAATGTAATTGGAGTCCTAAATTTTAACTGGCAATTCCAACTTCAATACAAGGTCAAGTTAAAAAAACTACCCTTAAGTTTATCTGTCCTAATTTTTGTGTATATTTACAAAATAAATTTACTTTTTAAAATTTGAATTTCCATTCCATTTCAATCTATAAAAATTTGAACTAAAAAATGAATTTTCTTTAAAAAGTGAAACTGGTAAATGACAATATCTTTGATGATCATAATAAAAAGTTGAAGGTCTTAAAAAAAAGTAATGACTGCAGTAGGAATTTCTATGGGAAGATTTCCTGAGGGGTCGAACAAGACTTTTCTGCCAGCATTAATGTTATTTTGACTTGATTTTAAGTTGTCTTTAATATCAATGCTTGTGACTAAAGTCATCTCTATTTCAGTGCCATACTACAGAGCTGATAGAACCTTGGCAATACAAACCCATATATTCACTCCCTACACCCCATTACATCTGTTTGCTGTTTCAAGCCACTAAGTTTGTGCTCACCCAGTCCCTGCTACCAGGAATGCCTTCCACCCAGCCCATGTGGGGAAGCTCAATTTGCCCTTCAGGACTCAAGAGTAGGGGTTGAAACTGCCATTGCTGACATAACCCGTTCCATCTTGCTTCCAACCTCCAAGTCGTCCTTGTTCATTCCTGTCATAGGTCAAACTAATTTTGGGAGGAACTTAGTCCATAGTTTAACTTTAAAACAAAGATAGTAACAGCCTTTTCCCCAAACAAACCCCATTCCTGCCTGGGGACTAGGCTGCCTTTGTAGGACTAACAAATTAGCAACAAGATTCAGAATTATGGTTTAGGAGTTAGGCAGCGAGGGGCTACAAGATGCTGACCCTCCCCGAATTGCTCCTGGGGATAACATCACTATTACAAAACCTAAGATCAGTGCTTGGGATATTTTTGCAGACCCTGCACTTGATGGATCAGCTAGCACCACCCAGATCAATAAACTGACTCATCTGATCTTGTGGTCCCCACTCAGGAACTGACTCAGTGTAGGAGGACAGCTTCGACTCCCTATAATTTTATCTCTGACCCAGCCAATCAGCACTCTGAATTCACTGGACTCTACCCACCAAATTATCCTTAAAAACCCTAACCCCTGAGTCTTTGGAGAGACTGATTTGAGTAATAATAAAACTCTGGTCTCCCGTACAGTCAGCTCTGCATGAATTATACTCTTTCTCTATTGCAATTCCTCTGTCTTGATAAACGGACTCTGTCTAGGCAGTGGACGAGGAGAACCCGTTGGGCAGTTATGTTGTCTCATAATGAAGTCTTCTGTGGGCTACATGCTACCGTGTAGATGGGCATAGCCCCCCTTCTCCAATTTTATTGTCCTCCCTGATTTACTCACTGACATTTCCCAACTCACTTGCAAGCTGTTTAGCTGTTTTCTTAGAGCCTCAAGTATATACTAGACAGAGTTTGCCGAAAGAAGGAAGACATAGGCCCGTTCATAATTTGGTAAGCTTTATTCAAGCCCCTCAAATATAACATCAATTCAGTAAAACAATAATTAATCTGCCTGATTTTTGTCCCTGTCTCAACTCTTTGAAAAATAATAACTCCAGCTTAATTAACCAGAAGCTGCTGTCTATTGTTTTATGAGGCATGTCTGGTTTAATTTTAAAACACATTAATGGAGAGTTTGTTTTTCCTTCTGTTCTCCTCCTTGGTGAATAGTCAGGTTTCTTTCATGGTGGGACTTTTGCATTTAAATCATATAATTTACTAAACAGAAGAAGGCATGCAAAATGAGACAAATGTTTGAAGATGCATGGGGTTTTGCTTATTTTTCCTGTTATATTATTGGTTAACAAAATATTTGGTTGCTTGCTTAGTGTATTTCTAATGAGGATATGATAAGGGTGTCAGGTGGGCAAGAGTAAACCTGGAAATCAACCAGGTAATCTCAAGGCCAGGATAAAAATAAAAGTCAGTGAAAAGTCCAGATCCTTCCATTTTAATAGCAAACATTGTTTTTTGCAACAAATATTGATGAAATATTTCAATTTTCTTGCAACAAATACTAATCAAACATTTCAATTTTCATATGGTTTCTTGGTGTGAGAACTAATGCTTACTGCTTACTGTATGCCACTGGCTTGTCAGGCCACAAGAAGTATCTGAGGGTGAGATGTGTCTCCTAAAAAGCCACATATTTTTTAGCAGAAGAGAAAAAAAATATATTTATAATCACCTTAGAGAGTTAAACATCACAGAAAGTGTGCATGTGTATAAACATGGAAAAGGAATGAATTCATTTTGCCTAGGAATTAAGGAAAGATGAACGAGCTGCTTAAGGATTATTAGGGGTTCCATGGGACACAAGGAGAGAGCAAGGACACTGTGGGCAAAGGGACCGGCCCCAGCACAGTTGGCAAGGGATGGGAGGAGTTATGGAGATGAGAATGGAAAGATGAGCAGGGAGTTGGTGACCAGATGGTAAAGGATCTTGTATGCATGGTGAGAAATGTGGACTTTATCTTATATTCATGATATTTTAAGAATAATAAGGGAACATTAAAAATGTAAGTAGGGTGGTAATGTAGGCAAAGGACTGGAGGAGGAGATGAGCTGAAGCAGTAGACACCAGTGTGACCCTTGGAGACAGATGTGGAGCAAGCAGAGAAAATGTATGGCACTGGGCTTTTGAGGACAGCCAGCCTCTCAGGGACAGGACGGTGGGAGGGACTCATCTTTTTCAAGAATGTTCGTTGATTTCCTTCTTCTTTCCTCTCCGTCTTTCTGACCTTCTGCCTGCTTTCTTTATTTTTCAAAGTACCAACACTTGGCTCTGTTGATCATTTCTATTGTTTTCTTTTCTTTTTTCCTTTTTTTTTTTTTTTTTTTTTTAACGGAGTCTTGCTCTGTCACCCAGGCTGGAGTATAATGGCGCGATCTTGGCTCACCGCAATCTCTGTCTCCTGGGTTCAAGCAATTCTCCTGCCTCAGCCTCCTGAGTAGCTGGGATTAGAGGTGTGAGCCACTGCACCCGGCTAATTTATTTTTTATTATTTATTTATTTTTTAGTAAAATGGGGTTTTGCCATGTTGGCCAGGCTGATCTTGAACTCCTGACCTCAGGTGATCTGCCTGCCTCAGCCTCCCAAAAGTGCTGGGATTACAGGCATGAGCCACCGCACCAGGCCTGTTTTTTATTTTATTAGTTTATTCTTACTGTTATGATCTCCATTCTTCTTGTTTTTTGAAATAATTTTTCTTTTATTTAAAATGTAACTGAATTATTTTGATACTCTTTTCTCTAAATAACTCATTAAACATACTGCTAAATATCTACTTCTATCAATCATCTCACAAGTAGTTTTTCTTTTTGCTTGACAGGTTCTTACTGTGTTGCTCAGTATGGAATGTAGTGATTTGATCACTGCAGCCTCAGTCTTCTGGCCTTGAGCCATCCTCCTGCCTCAGCCTGTTGAGTTGCTGGGACTACAGTTATGCACCACCATGCCAGACTAATTTTTTTTTTTTTAGTAGAGATGAGGTCTCACTATGTTGCCCAAGCTGGTCTTGAACTCTGGAGCTCAAGTGATCCTCCTGCCCTGGCCTCCCAAAGTGCTGGGATTACAGGTGTGAACCACCATGCCTCACTACCAGCACTTTCACCATTGTTTGTTTCTATTCTCTCTTTAACCCATGCAATTTTTTAAAATTTTAATTTCAGAATGTTAAGAATTTATGCTAGTGTCCAAACATTTTTAATGATCTTTTATTGTTGATTTCTAATTTAATTGCGTTGTGATCAGAGAACATTATCTATATGATAAAAGGGCTTTTTAAAAATCATTGTTGAGATTTCCACTTAGGACCTAGACTGTGGTTAACTTATAAAATAAAATAAACCACTATATTTTACTTGTAAAGACTGTATGTTATTATCATATTTGGTACATGCCTCTGTATCTATGATACCATGTTTGGTAATTTTGGTGTTCAAATCTATAACCTTATAACCTTTCATTTTTTTTTGTCTGTTTGATCTACTAGGTAAAAGTGAGTTCAAACTGACTATTCTGTGGATTTCTTAAATGGATCTGTTTCTGTCAGTTTTTCTTTATTCCCTGTTGTTTGCAGTATTCCCGTATCTTCCTTATGGTCAATTATTTTTATTATTATGTTGGTTTCTTCTTTATCCATATTAGCATTTTTTGCTTAAATTATATTTTTAAAAATTAACATCACTATAGCTTTATTTTGGTTAGAATGTGCCTGCTATGTCTTCTTCTGTTTCTTTATTTTCAATTTTTTTTGAGGTCTTATTCTACATCTATTTCTTGTCAGCAACATATATCTAGATAAAAAATACATATCCAATCCTCTGTCTTTATTAGAAGAGTTCAACAATTTATATTTGTTATGATTAATTACATGTTTGGACTAACTGCTGTCATCTTATTTTGTTTGCTGTTAACTATTTTTTCCCATTATCTTTTTCTATTATCTGATAGGTCAGGAATAAGCAGTTATTTTCTATAAAGGGCAGATGGCAAAAATTTTGGGCTTTGTGTACCAAGGGGCAGAGGCAAAGATGCATTGTGATGCTTACACAACAACAGAGAAAACAAGTTTCCACAAAATTCGTATTGATGGTGTTCTAATGGTAATATATAATTATAACAGAACAAAGTTGAGGACAAAAGCTAATACTTCTAAACAAGTTTATTTTTCCTAGACAACTTCTGGGCACATTTATTTAACTGCTGCAATCAAATATGACTTAATTTACTTCCCATGGGTAAATGGTATTCCCTGCTTGGCCAACAAAGGAGACACTTGGAAACTTACTGTGGTCATAGCCTTTTTTCATTTTCTTTCTTTCTTTCCCTTCCTTCCTTCCTTCCTTCCTTCCTTCCTTCCTTCCTTCCTTCCTTCCTTCCTTCCTTCCTCCCTCCCTCCCTCCCTCCCTCCCTCCCTCCCTCCCTCCCTCCCTCCCTTCCTTCCTTCCTTCCTTCCTTCCTTCCTTCCTTCCTTCCTTCCTTCCTTCCTTCCTTCCTTCCTTTCTCTCTCTCTCTCCTTCTTCCTTTTTCTTTTCTTTGTTTTTTTTTTAGAGATATTTTTGCCATATTGCCCAGGCTGGTCTCAAACTCCTGGACTCAGGCCATCTGTCTGCCTCGGCCTCCCAAAGTGCTGGGATTACATGTATGAGCTACTGCACCCAGTCCATTTTCTTCACTCTGTAAAGAAATTGTACTGTGGTGAGAGAGAGCCTGTTCTAACGACCTTGTTTGCCTCACCATAGCTGCCATGAGAAGCAGTGTTGTGAGGGGTGCCTAATCTGGCCATGCTGGTGGATGGTGGGTTCTTGGAGCTGCAGCATGACATCATTGCCTAAGAAACACAAGGCTTAGCTTAGCCAGCTGACTCAGTAATACTCTACCTTGCCTTAAAATTGCAACATGTAAAGTCCACTTTTTTCTTCTTTTCTTGTTTTGACGTGATGAGTATGCACCAGTAAAAGTCGTGGCCTGTCAACGCGTGTGGCTCTTGAGATGCTGTGCTATATGCCATATGCTATAGCCACGACTGCAGCATATAAAGCTATATGCTACATGTTATATGCTATAGCATAGCATCTCAAGAGCCACATGTGTTGACAGGCCATGACTTTTGGTGACCTGTCCAGTATGGTGACAAGTCCTATTCCATTCAAAACTTTCCGTGTATGGCCAGGAGAAAGCCATGAGTTCCATGATGGGACTGCCCAATTCTGCCCACATAGCACTAAAGCAACCATGGATTGCCTACAAATGAATGGGCATGCCATGTTCCAGCAAAACTATATTTATGGGCACCGGGATTTTAATTTCATAGAATTTTCACATGTCATGATGAAATATTCTTCTTTTGAGTTTTTTGTTTTTTGTTTCTGTTTGTTTGTTTGTTTATTTGTTTTTAGGTGGAGACTCACTCTGTCACCCAGGCTGGAGTGCAGTGGTGTGATACTGGCTCACTGCAACCTCTGCCTGCTAAGTTCAAACAATTCTCGTGCCTCAGCCTCCCAAGTAGCTGAGATTATAGGCGCACACCATCAAACCCAGCTAATTTTTTGTATTTTTAGTAGAGACGGGGTTTCCTCATGTTGACCAGGCTGATCTCGAACTCCCAACCTCAAGTTACCCACCCATCTCAGCTTCCCAAAGTGTTGGGATTACAGGCATGGGCCACAGCGCCTGGACTTTGAGCTTTTTCAACCATTAGGAAATGTAATAACGAATCTTAGCTCATAGATCATACAAAAATAGGTGGTAGGCCAGATATGATAAATAATTTAAAATTTCCTGCTGCAATTTTTTTGTTCCATCTCTCCTGTTTGGAAGCTATAGATTGTATTCATTTAGTAGTCTCTCTTAATTTTTAAAATCATGCCTACTATTTTTAAAATAAAGAACAGTCATACTTCTATTTTTAAAACTAAATTATACTTGTTTATAATGAATCCAAAGTTAATCATGTTTCTATCCTGTATTTGATCTTTCATAAGAGGACACATCAGATTAAGGTCTCTAGATCAGAGCTTTAGGACCAAGAACACAGCGTTTCTCAGTCATCTCCATTTATTACATAGAAAGGCCATGCAGACAGCAGCAGGGAAAACATGAACTTTGGGGTCAGACAAGTCTGGTTTAAAATGTTAAATGTTGGTCCTCCCTATCCTCCCTAACTCATTTTATGAGGCCAGCATCATCCTGATACCAAAGCATGGCAGAGACACAATAAAAAAAGAGAATTTTACGTCAATATCCCAGATGAACATTGATGCAAAAATCCTCCGTAAAATACTGGCAAACTGTATCCAGCAGCACATCAAAAAGCTTATCCACCACCATCAAGTCTGCTTCATCCCTGGGATGCAAGGCTGGTTCAACATATGCAAATCAATAATTGTAATCCATCACATAAACAGAACCAATGGCAAAAACCACATGATTATCTCAATAGATGCAGAAAAGGCCTTTGACAAAATTCAACAGCCCTTTATACTAAAAACTCTCAATAAACTAGGTATTGATGGAATGCATTTCAAAATGATAAGAGCTATTTATGACAAACCCACAGCCAATATCATACTGAATGGGCAAAAACTGGAAGCATTCCCTTTGAAAACCAGCACAAGACAGAGATGCCCTCTCTCACCACTCCTATTCAACATAGTGTTGGAAGTTCTGGCCAGGGCAATCAGGCAGGAGAAAGAAATAGAGTGTGTTCGATCAGAAAAAGAGGAAGTCAAATTGTCCCTGTTTGCAGATGACATGATTGTATATTTAGAAAACCCCATCGTCTCAGCCCCAAATCTCCTTAAGCTGATAAGCAACTTCAGCAAAGTCTCAGGATACAAAATCAATGGCAAAAATCACAAGCATTCCTATGCACCAAGAACAGACCAACAGAGAGCCAAATCATCAGTGAACTCCCATTCACAATTGCTTCAAACAGAATAAAATACCTAGGAATCCAACTTACAAAGGATGTGAAGGACCTCTTCAAGGATAACTACAAACCACTGCTCAATGAAATAAAAGAGGACACAAACAAATGGAAGAATATTTCATGCTCGTGGATAGGAAGAATCAATATCATGAACAATGGCCATACTGCCCAAGGTAATTTATAGATTCAATGCCAACCCCATCAAGCTACCAATGACTTTCTTCACAGAATTGGAAAAAACTTCTTTAAAGTTCATATGGAACCAAAAAAGAGCCTGCATTGCCAAGACAATCCTAAGCCAAAAGAACAAAGCTGGAGGCATCATGCTACCTGAATTCAAACTATACTACAAGGCTAGAGTAACCAAAACAGCATGGTACTAGTACCAAAACAAATATATATACAAATGGAACAGAATGGAGGCCTCAGAAACAACAGCACACATCTACAACCATCTGATCTTTGACAAACCTGACAAAAATATGAAATGGGAAAGGGATTCCCTATTTAATAAATGGTGCTGGGAAAACTGGCTAGCCAGATGTAGAAAGCTAAAACTGGATCCCTTTTTTCCACCTTATACAAAAATTAATTCAAGATGGATTAAAGACTTAACTGTTAGACCTAAAAACATAAAAACCCTAGAAGAAAACCTAGGCAATAACATTCAGGACATAGGCATGTGTAAGGACTTCATGACTAAAACACCAAAACCAACGGCAACAAAAGCCAAAATAGACAAATGGGATCTAATTAAACTAAAGAGCTTCTGCACAGCAAAAGAAACTACCATCAGAGTGAACAGGCAACCTACAGAATGGGAGAAAATTTTTGCAATTTACCCATCTGACAAAGGGCTAATATCCAGAATCTACAAAGAACTTAAACAAATTTACAAGAAAAAAATAACCCCATCAAAAAGTGGGCAAAGGATATGAACAGACACTTCTCAAAAGAAGACATTTATGCAGCCAAGAGACACATGAAAAAAATGTTCATCATCACTGGTCATCAGAGAAATGCAAATCAAAACCACAATGAGATACCATCTCACACCAGTTAGAATGGCAATCATTAACAAGTCAGGAAACAACAAATGTTGGAGAGAATGTGCAGAAATAGGAACCCTTTTACATTGTTGGTGGGAGTGTAAACTAGTTCGATCATCATGGAAGACAGTGTGGAGATTCCTCAAGGATCTAGAACTAGAAATACCATTTGACCCAGTCATCCCATTACTGGGCATATACCCAAAGGATTATAAATCATGCTACTATAAAGACACATGCACACGTATGTTTACTGCAGCACTCTTCACAATAGCAAAGACTTGGAACCAACCCAAATGTCCATCAATGATAGACTGGATTAAGAAATGTGGCACATATACACCATGGAATACTATGTAGCCATAAAAAAGGATGAGTTCATGTCCTTTGCAGGGACATGGATGAAGCTGGAAATCATCATTCTGAGCTAACTATCACAAGGACAGAAAACCAAACACTGCATGTTCTCACTCATAGGTGGGAATTGAACAATGAGAACACTTGGACACAGGGTAGGGAAAATCACACCCCAGGGCCTGTTGTGGGGTGGGGGTTGGGGGGAGGGGGGGACAGCATTAGGAGAAATACCTAATGTAAATGATGAGTTAATGGGTGCAGCAAACCAGCATGGCACATGTATACCTATGTAACAAACCTGCATGTTGTGCACATGTACCCTGACACTTAAAGTATATTTATTAAAAAAACTACATATATCTAGTGAATTTTTAAAAACATGTTTGTGAGAAAAAATTAAAAGTAGTATTGTTACATTAAAAAAAAAAATGTTAGTCCTCCCCAGTCCTTCCCCTTTGGGCAATTCACCTTACCCTTCTGAGCCCTAGTTTTTTTCATTTGTAAAGCTAAGCTAGTAATACTTAAATGGACTATGAGTTTTTATTAGAAATCATATCTATAAATCTCTGCTCTTAGTAGTCACTCACTGAAATGTCCTCATCACCCTAACTTTACTCAAGCCAGTGTGCTGCGTCTTAGAAACATTTAGCTGCAGCTGTAGGTGTCTGCATTCCTGAATACAACAATCCAGCTCTAAACTTTTGCTCTGTCTCGGAGATTTCACTCAGTCTGTTGTGCAAGAACATTTATAAAGCACACAACACATCACCCCTAAATGGGACATCTCAATTTCTCAAAGGCCACAACACCGTGTCTGGTTTCGTGAAAGACTGCTCTGGTGGATGGTAAACTGGACATCTCAGCAAAGACTCATCATTCTACACTCAGCTATGCTAAAAGTCTGTTTCACTGTGTGCCCCCCATTAGGCCATCAAGGGAGATTTGATGGGCTGTGTGAATGGACCTGTGTGAAATCTGAGCTCAAGAGTGGGTCCCTCCTGACAGGTCAGAATGTGCGAGCATCCATCTTACCAGTTACTTGAAAATGTATGGTTTTTTCCTGTTATAAATCTCATTTTAATTTTGTTCCTGCAGTGAATGCGGAGATGTGGTTATGCGTACTAACAGCCTTACACATTCTCAACCTGAAAATGAAGAAAATATTCTCACCAATGATAACAAAAATAAACTTGCTAATAAAAGAGTATTATTGTTATAGATTCTTAAATTTTTATGTCTCAAATTTTCTTTCACCTATTATATATACTAAGCAGGGCATTGTAGAGAAATTAAAGCAATAGTGAATGAATGGCAAAAAAAAAAAAAAAAAAAAAAAAAGACTAGAAGCAAAGTATTTCTTCAGAACTGCCTAGCAAATGATTATTTAAGTTTTCCTTCTTCCTCCCCTTGCAACTTCTTTCTTAGATGTTGCATTATTTAAACAGTATACCAAACTGCCTTTAATTTCCTCCAATTGAAATATGCAATATAGTCTATCTTTTTAGCAAAAAGGAAAAAAAAATTTTTAAATCAAAGTAGTCAATTACAAATAGAGCAAGAAGGCAGTCTATACCATTCAGGATTACAAAAAGAACATAGAGAATGAAGCTCCACACTTTTCAAGAATGCTGAAACAGAAACCTTCCATTAAAGTATTAATTCTACTCACTCCAGAAGTCCATCTTCTTCCCATAACCTGACCTGCCCTTAGGCTTCTCAGAGTAAAGTGGTCTCAGCCTAGCAAAGGGAGGTTCAGTCAAAGCGGGTGGAGTTGTTTAGGTCAGGTGTCGAAGGGAACGAGTGCCTTAGGCAGATCGGAACCACCCGTGCATGCAGGTCTGGAGGCCTCAGTGCAGGTGATGGATTGCCAGACCGGATTAGGGGCCTGGGGACAGGCGACTCCTCAACACCTCTAAGGCAGTAAAAATGATCCCTTGCAAGCATCTTCAATGCCTCTCTCATCTTTCAGTCTGGTTGTGCTCTGGCCCTGTGAAAGGAGCACACAAGCTTGACTCCATTCCTGACCTCAAATTCTTCCTGCCTCCTTGGGAGCTAAGGCCTGTTCTGGATGAGGAAGTTTAGATCCAGGTAGTGCAGCAGGAAAGGGGAAGGGTGATCTGGAAAATATTTGGATATCATTGGCAAATAACAAACCATCCCTCAGATAAAAATATACATATCTCTTTGGGAGGCCGAGGTGGGTGGATCATGAGGTCAGGAGGTCGAGACCATCCTGGCTAACACGGTGAAATCCCGTCTCTACTAAAAATACGAAAAATTAGCCGGGTACAGTGGCAGGCGCCTGTAGTCCCAGCTACCCAGGAGGCTGAGGAAGGAGAATGGCACGAACTCGGGAGGTGGAGCTTGCAGTGAACCAAGATCACGCCACTGCACTCCAAGCTGTGCGACAGAGCGAGACGCCGTCTCAAAAAAATAAAAAAACCAAAAAAAATATATATATATACATATCTTACATGTCTGACCACTGATCAACACGTGAAAGCAGGGGTGTCAGCCTAGATTCTCAAGGACATAAGTTACATTATTATGATGGCTTTCACGTTCGAAGTGAAACTTATATGGACTAACCAAACCCTACTGGCCTCACTATCAATATTGTCTCTGAATATTCCTATTCCCCAGCTCTGCGCCCACTCCGAATTCCCCTAGCATGGCACACAGCCCTCCAGCATGGGTATTCAACAGCAATGGCCTCCTGGGCTTGGCCCACTCAGTGTTGTATCTATAGGGTCCAGCAGCAGGCCTGGCCCTGGGTAAGGAAGAATCAGACCCATCACAGGAGGCTGGGGGCTGGGTGGTGGGCAGAAGTGTTTATGAAAAGCTGAGGGTACAGGTGTACTCACTCACACATGTACTCATTCATTCATTCATTCCGTCAGTCAGTCAGTCAGTCAGTCCATCGTTCAACTGCTACCACCTGTCCACAGTCTTCCTGGCTCTAGGGATGTTACTCTAGAAGAAGGCAGGCTGGTCTCTTCCCACAGAAACCACAGGAGAAGAGGCAGGAAGGTACTCGGTCTTCTGCAATCCATCCAGGGCCCCCAAGAACACACCAAAGGGCACAGAACTTGGACCTGGATTGTCAGAAGGAGTCTGGAAAAGTGAGGTCTCTCTAGGACCTAAGGGATGAAGTGGGAAGCAGAAAAGTCAGGAACAGAGGGTAGGAAGGTTCCTACTGATGTATTTCAATATTATCTGTAGCCTCTGAGAAACAAGACACTTAACTGGTCTGAGCTTCAGTTTCCCCATAAGTAAAATGGGGATAATAATAGGGAAATCACTGGGTTGTTGTGAAGGCTTAATGAAAAATGCACAGGAAGCATCTAACAGAGTCCCTGACACCTTCCTTGACCTTCAATCTGTCTGGTGGATGAATGGGTGACTCTTAGGGGTAGAGAAAGACTCAATGATTTATAAGTTTAATTTGCTCTAGATTACAGCAGGGACGCAACTCCAATTTTCTTTTCTTTCTTTCTTTTCTTGGTGAAGGTCCAATTTAATATACTATTTATTGCCCTCTATGAAATGGGTGAAACTAAAGATATTTTCCATTCTTTGTGTTCAGCCACTGATGAAATCTGACCAAAGAAAGCAGTTTATTCCAAGTACCCAGCAGTTAGCCCTGAATAACATTGGTTAGCAAATTCAAATTAGATTAAAAGAAAAAGAGCTCTAAAAACTTTACCCTATAGATGGGAGATGCACCAAAGGACTGCACACTCGGAAGCCCTGGGGAACGGCCAACTCTGGCCACATTAATTGCCTCCCCTGTCACTGCCAAATGACAGATCTTCTAATATGAGGACAGGTTTTAAGGTTCCTAAATGACACTGTGGAAAAGTGAACAGATGGGACCTACACCAGCCCGGGGCAGTGCTTAACTCCCTGCCTAAAATCACAGTGAAGTTATGAAACTGAGAAATCAAACACTTCCTGAGTTAGCAGGGTGTGGAACACACTGGGGTCTGCGTACAAGACATAATATGATACTTGTGTTTACAAGTAGATGGTTGATGACTTGATCATCTATAAGAGGATCGATAAGGATCCATCTATAAGGATCTCTAATCCTTATAGAGCCACAAAACCATGTCCAGTCTGTAATTCTTCACTCATCTTTGTTCCGACCACTGGATGGAGGCTCTGTGAGGGTAGCAACAGGCTCAGCTTATTCACTGTATGACTTAATACCACATAGTTAACACTCAAAAGAGATAGATTGAACAAGTCACATTTTATTAGGATACAAGTGACTCAACCTCTATTGCATTCTATGGTGGTTTCACATGTTACTCTCTTACCTGGAGTCAAATCCTGAACTCAATGGGTTATTTGAAAATACTATGCCTTTAGGTGTGGAGGGTGGTTGGTGTAATTTGTGAAAATCCTCCCCAAGATGGGGCTCCGTGGGTGGGGTGTGTGTGTGTGTGGGGGGGTGTGTCCATCAGTAGATGCATTTCTGAATATGAGGCATGTAAAGGTTGCAGGTACATCTGGAGTCCCTTTTAGCTCTCATCAGTTTAGCTTCTGGAGATCATTTAGCCCCTTAACTTGGCTTTTCTATCTGCAAAATGGGGATGAACTTCAGCGTTCTGTTTCACTGAAGAGTTCTAATAATCACTATAATGGTATTTCTTTGAATGAAAAACGTCACTTGACCAGCAGATACATTTTAGGAGACTAAAGATTAAAGGTTGATTACTATCCCAAGGCAGCATTGCTAAAATGCAAAACTTTTTCATCAGAAATAAACATACTCTGTGTTTAATCAATATGTGAAATGGGCACCCCATCTTGAAATCCAATGTTCACTTTTAAAACACTATGGCACTTTAAAAAACATTTCTAACAAATGAATCTTCTTCATGAATGGTTCTTCTTTGTATGGGGATAATTTACCCAGTGACCAAATGTTTCTAGGGCAGATTACAGTTTCCCGTATTATTATTCTCTCTGATTTTCAGTCACTAGGAAATTCCACTGCTGCTTGGCAATGCAAAGAATTCCTAATCACCCGATATTTTGGCATGTTTTAATTGTCTTTCACTTCTGAATTTTGAAGCTTGCTCCTATATTTGAAACTATTCAGTGCCACCAAGTTGTTCATACTAAAAATTGGATATTCCAATAGCATACTGCCGTATGTCTATGCCATGATGCTGAGGTATTCCTTTTGTTGAAGTCTCACAATTACTTTTGGAATTGGCTGCAGGATTCATGATTCCAAAGGCAAAAAAAAGAAAAGAAAAGAAAAGAAAGGGAGAGGGCAGGGGAGCAGATGGGGTCTGAGTGCCACAGTGGACTCAGAGCCCCGGGGTCAGAGCACCCTCCTAGCCTCCTGGCAGCAGTGCCCTGGCCGGACCAACAGGACCCGGTCCTTCTGCTGCCTGCGTGCAGTGAGCTCTAGGGACTGTGGTCAAGTTCACCAAGCCCTGGCCAGAAGAAAGTATTTAACCATAAAGTGACCACAAGCTGCATTGCTCTGTTTTCTTGTTTTGATTTCAACAGTTTCTTTGCTATGAGAAAATGCTTCTTTGGGATAATGAGTCTGAAGCTGACTGTGCCATGCCTGGGCCAATGAAATGCATTTTGGCCTGGCTTCCCATCTCCTAAACACATCCAGGCATGTGGGCTGTTTTGGAGGGGAGAATGGGTTCTTTTTGGCATCTAACCCCACCCATGTCCAAATACCTTGCACTGCTGGAAGTATTTTTAACCAAGCTTTTCTCATGAAGATTTCATCTATTTGCTTATATTATTACCTACTAATGGTATAAAGCTTTGAATAAATGAGCAACTTTCAAATGGTAAAAAATGATCTTTGGGCAAACAAACCAAAAGTTGAAAAATCTTAAATATTTTTTTCCCAATTTTAGCATAAAAACCATTGTTAGAAAAAAAAGCAGCTTCCCAACGTCTAGGAGTCATGCAGCCATGACGTTCCATGTTTACATCCATACGTGTCAGCCAGTTTTCTTGAAGCTCCACTGATTGTCCAGCTGTCCACTGTATTTTCTGATTGTTGTCAAATTTAATTAGAAAATGTTCTTTCCAATTTTTCTGCAAGTTCAGTCTCTGAAATGGGGATGTTGGTGACAGCAGTGGAATTCTTATACAAAATAGCATACACATGCAAGCTACGTATATTGATCTTTATTTTTAGCATTTTATTCTATTAAAATAAGTTCAAGATATAATTTTAAAAATGTATAAGCTAAGGAATTTCTTTTCCTTTCCTGGCCTTCTTTAACTGTATTACATATGGGGAGTGTCCCCCCAAGAGAGATTGTGGGTTGGTTGTGAGTTTGGTTAGCCAACATCATCACCTTCGACACAACTGGCGCTCTGCTCACCTGCCTGTGGGGAGCAGCAGCATAGATGCCACACGGAGTTAAGAGCCACTGCTGATGAAACACATGACCAGGCACCAGGTTTATCCCAACTCCTGGCTCCTTCTCTCCATGTTCCCCTGCCTCCCTCCTTCTCCCTCCCTCTCTGTCTTACACACACACACACACACACACACACACCCCTCACTCTTCAGCAGGGCCATGATGAGTCAGCTCTAGGGACAGACAGGTGCGCTGCTCTCATTTCCAGCACTGGTGGCAGCAGCAGTGAGGGGCGCTGCGGGCAGCTTAGGAACACCTGTGTCTTAGGAACACCTGTGTCTTAGGAATACCTGTGTCTTAGGAATACCTGTGTCTTAGGAATACCTATGTCTTAGGAACACCTGTGTGGCTGGGGCTTAGGGTTGCTAAACCAGCTGTCCTACTCCAAACTAACAGTATCCTCTCTCCACTCTCTTCCTGGGAAGGCCCCCTCCCATCCTCCCCCAAAATACAGGGAAGATGGGTGCCCCCCATCAACAACAAGATGGATACCCCCCCACCAACGTGCCCATCTCCAGGGAGTCCCAGATGCCACAACGACTCAGGGCATCTGACTGGGGCACTTAGGACTTCTGAGGAGTACAGAGGCCAAAATTCCTCTTCCCAGTGACTGGGGGCTCCTTGTGCTTCACAAAGATACCATGTCTAAGAACGAACCAGGTGGGGCAGGGTCCAATTTACACAAGCTGCTATTCAGGAGCTCTGAACATAGGCGCAGCTTTGGCCCATACTGTGGGTTTGGAGGGGAAAGAGACCAAAACAGGTGTGCCCTTTCATGAGCCTGTGTGAGCGTGAGTGTGGATGGGGTGAAACAAACCTAGACCCTCGGGGAACTCCTGGGTGCTGGGCACCGCTCCTGTGGTCAGTGATGACGGGGCCCTGGGGAGTTGCCTTGTCCTACAGGGGGGTCATCAAGGACCAGAGCTGTGTGACATGGGAGGGAGCTGGTATCTCAAGGGCGTTTTCTGCCCAGGCAGCCCTTCTCCCTCCCACCACCGGCAGTTTCAGCCATTAGCAAGACCTTCCTTACACAGGACCCAATCGCAAAAGTCTCAGATCCCCTCACTGCAGGCTCCTGGCCCACCTGGACCCCACCACTGTGGCTGCTCCTGAGCTCTGTCCTCCAGCCCCTGCAGCAGCCTCCCTGAAGCAGGAGGGAAGGCCCTGAGCCAGGTGACCCAAGCTGGGTGGAGGTGGAAAGGGCCCCCACCCCCGGGCCGCTCTGGCAGCCCACTTTCCTCCCACCTGCTCTAAGGCTCTTTGGAGTCAGCCAGCCTGCTTGGGAAACGTTGGAGCTGAGAGCCAACCGCGCCGCCCCTTCAAGGCAAATCCCTGGAGAGCACAGGTTCTGGAGGCCCAGGAGGGATCGACTTAGAGGCAGAGCAGGGAAGCTCTGAAGGTCGCCTGGCTGAGGGGTGCACAGCAGACGGCCACCCACCCCGAGGCCCAAGAGCTGCTCAGCCCAGCTCCCTGCTGGCCAAGCCGCCCCCGGCTCTGCGCGTCCTCCCAGGGCACCCAGGCCTTCGGCGCCAACACGTGGGGCTGTCACCAGGGGGAACCGGAGGCCTGAGCTCAGCACCTTTGGACACCGCACCCGGCTAGCCTCCAGCGTCCCTTCAAACTTCGGTCCCTTCCCGGCTGTAGAGGAGGTGACTGACGCGGAAGCCAGTGGCCGCGGTCTGGTGGCCAGGGGCGAAGCCAGGGGAGGCGCTAAGGGTCTGGGAAGCGTGGACGGCCACCGTCGGAGGCGGCCTCCCGAAAGAAAAGTCGCCCGCCAGGCCCCCGGGGAAGGTGCCAAGGCCGCCCGCCAATGCGTTCATAGCGGAGGCGAAACCGGAGAAGCAGGTGGCGGCCTCGGGTGCGGATGGAGAGGGCGAAGCCTGCAGGTCCCGGCAAGCCGCGCCCGGGGGCTCCAGCGCGGGCGCCTCGGCCCCTCCCTCGCTCCTGGCTCCCGAGGGCGAGACCGCGCTGGCTGCAGCTCTCCTCTTCCTCTTCCTTCGGAAGTTCCCGTTGTCAAACATCTTCTCGCAGTTGGGGTCCAGGGTCCAGTAATTGCCTTTACCTGCATTAGAAGAAACAGCCCAGTTCAGAAAGTTCGAGCTTTGACGGACCCGTGGTGTGAGCGAGCGAGGAGGTCAGCTTCAGAAAGATCCCCCGCTGGCCCTTGCAGAGGGTCTGGGCCCTCGCCCCCATCCCACCCTTGACGGACACTGTGTATCCAATGGGCCTCCACAGCCGGACTGGGAAGAAAGTGGCAATCCAGAAAGGAGGAGGAAGGGAGCCTTGGGAAAGGCCCGAGACCCGCTAAGGTGAAGGAAGGCCTGCGGGATGCGAACCGTGGGATTCCAGCCGCTCTGCCAAGGACATCGCAGACCACGCCGGGCCCCCAGGGAGGCTCCAGAGCTTTCCAAATGGGCATCCTATTTGTTTTGCCTATCCTTGGGGTAGGCGCTGTATTCCCCACTTTACCGGGTAGGGCACTGAGGCCCAGGTAAGTTGAGTCACTCCCAAGGTCACCCAGCGTGCTGGCTCTCCCGCTTCTTCCTCCGAAGGAGCGCAGAGAGATTGAGAGCCCCGGGACCGCCACACTGTAAACGCGGGCCTGTGGGCACTGCCGCTGTCTGAGAACTTGTTCATGGCTAAGCACATCTCCCCCTTCTCTCTCTCCCCCGGGTATCCCCAACGCGCAGGGAGGAATTAGGTTGTCCGAGGTCGCTGCCACCCGCCGAGTGCGCGCAGCACGGCGGAAAGACCGGGAGTCCTAGACGGAGCGAGCCGGCGCGCCGCTGTTACCTGGGTCGTCCTCGTCGCGGGGCACCTTCTTGAAGCAGTCGTTGAGCGACAGGTTGTGGCGGATGGAGTTCTGCCAGCCCGCCTTGCTGCGCTTGTAGAAAGGGAAGTTGCCAGCCACGTACTGGTAGATCTGGCTGAGAGTCAGCCTCCGCAGGGGCGCGCTCTGGATGGCCATGGCGATGAGCGCCGAGTAGGAATAGGGCGGCCGCACCAGCCTCAGCAGCTCCTGCTGGCCGGAGAGGCTCAGCCAGGAGAGGTCCGCGCCCGCCAGGCCACCCGGGGCGCCAAGGAGCGGGCCGGGAGCCCCGTAGCCGGGGGCCGCGTAGGGCGGCACGGGCCCGGGACCTGAAGCGTAGGACTTGGATCTGAGCGCTGGCGCATTCACCCACAGGCGTGGGCCCCCGCCCACTGCTCCCAGATCACTATGCTCATAGCCCGGGGGGTGCGCGGTGGCCCGGGCCTGGCCGGGCGGGGCCGAGGAGGGGCCCAGGTCTTTGCAGTAGGTGGCCATGTCCAGCCGCGCCCGGGTCTGGGCCAGCGGTGCCGCACCGAGGCTCATGGGCGACCCATCCAGCTTGGCCACCAGCAGCCCCGGGGTGCGACCAGCCCGGCCCAGCCCTCTGCCCTTTAAACACCGTCGGGACCAGAGCCCAAGGAGAGTGACGGTGGCGAGCCCCTCCCCTGGCAGCCCTGGAGGAGCGAAATTCTTGTCCTCGCCCCGGTGTCAGTTTTCTGCCCCGCCCAGGCCTGACACGTCCCCGACCGGACGCCCCTCTGATTCCCCCTTCCTCCTTTATGCGATCCGTCCCGAGTCCACAGTCGCTCGCAGTCTTGGTTGCAGGGACCCTAAGTCCGTAGCCTCGTCTGATTTCATGGGCCCTGCAGCCCCGACTTCCCTAGACGGTACCACGACTCCTCAAGGCCCCCAGGGCTCTGGCTTGGGAGCCCCGTCCAATGCGCGGCCCCTTTTCTCTCCTGGGGACATCTTCCCCCAACGAAACTCGCCTCGCCGGGGCCCCTGGGTTACCCGGGACTCGGGGATAGGTTAGAGGGCAACTACACTGCTCAAGAGATCGCAATGAAGTCCGTAGATCTCCAGGCTAGAGCCGCAGAGGGAGGTGGCACGGTGGAGAACGAGGGGCTGGGCGTGGACAGTAGCCGTGGGGTCGTCCGGAGTCCTCGCGCCCTCAACGCGCGAAGGCAGTGGACTGACATCTGCGCCGAAGTCGCGCGTACCCCAGGGAGGGTCGGGACCCTGGAAATCTCGGACGCCGCAGCCGTCCAGGGCAGTCATCGCTTTTCCCAAGCCTGGGAATCCGGGGCCCCGCAAGGTTTCTCCGCGCTGTGGTCTCTGGAGCGCAGTGCGGAGGGAGTCAAGCTCTCTGCCGGCTGTCGGGGGACAAGCCGAAAACAGGGACGTCTCTGCAGTGCGTCCGACGCCAGCCGTCCTGTCCTGCTGCCTCCGGGGGATGCTGCAGCCCGGGTTCTCCCGTCCCCCCACGCTGCCCGGCTCTCGGCCTCCCCTGCTCCCCGCGCTGTAGGGTGGCGGAGGATGGACCCAGGCTGACGCGCCGCGCTGGGCTGGGTACCTGGGAAGAGCGCCCGCCTCCCGGACTCGGAGTCGGGCACCTGTGAGAAAGAGGAGAAAATTGAGGCCTGGTGCTCAAGGCTCAGAGATGAGGAGACCTCCCCATCCCTCCAAATTCCTGCCCGCGGTGTTGGGGCTGACCTCCTGGAAGCTGGCCTCTCCCTGGGTATTCCCCAGCGTTGCGCGGGGCTGTGGATCTAATTTCAATTCATTTGAAAAACAAAAGGACCAACCCTTCCTGACTTTTGGCGGTGGAGGAGGCTTTTAGGTTGGGGCCAGCGGTTCGATCGATCCAGGAGAGAGTTTGGGTTTGGGGGTTAAAGGGCCCAGGTTGAGTCGGCGACTTACTGGTGGTGCAGCCCCTAGGCCTCCCAGATCGTAGTTCCAAATTTTATGTAAAACAACTAATTTATGGAACCATTTAACAAATGGCGGAAAGAAGTGAGAGACCCTCTGTTGGGACGTTGGCCTCTCCCCTTAGAAGTGAAGCCACTTCGGAAGTAGTGGGTGAACTGAAGGCAGTTCCCAAGCAGTGAAGAGAAAAGAAATATCCCGAAATGGTTCTTTGAGGTCGGCTCTTCGGCTGGACTCTGCCCTCTTTTTCCTTCCCCCTTTCCTAAAGATTTCTAATTTTTCTCAAAGGAATGCTAGTAGTGGGAGTCCCAGGTGCCTTTTACTAAGCCGCCCTCCCCCTCATCCCCATCACACAACCTTGGTGGAATAACACAATGATTTGATAGGAAGAACTAATGTTATCTGCAGTTAACTGCACTACTGTGAGAATAAAATCAGAGATGTTGAATTTTAAAGAATAGCTTAGGTCATCTTTTGCAATGTAAAGGAATTTTAAAAAAGGACGTCAGTTCCTTCCAAATTCTCTTGAATTTTAATAGCCTTTCTTTCTGTAAATACTATAACTCTGTAACACTCGTGAGTTTCAGGACCTCTAAGAAAATCAAATGAAACTTCCTGTAATTTCTCTCAATTATACTTTACAGAAATCATTAAAATTTGTGCCATGGATATATATGTCCATATCTTTTTCACCCTTCTTTGCTCTCTCAGCCTAATTTCCATCTTCCATCTCCACTGTAATAGTTTCCTTATCTTTCAACAGACTGGACTCATAAAATGAATTTCAGTAGAGGGACTGCAGTCATTTTGGAGGAAAATGTGTTAACCCTTAAATGGTCTTGCATGGAACTTTGATGAGAATTTTCCAAGAGAAAAAAAAATCTCGGGAAAGAAATAACAAGGAAAAAGACTGTGCCCTGCCTGAGAGTCCTGCTGGGGTTCTCTAAACAGAACAGCCCTCCACACCCGCCTCAAGCCTCTGATCCATTTCTTTCTCCTTTATTTTCAAAAGTGATCCCTGCTGCTTACATGGAGGATAAGTCTCCCCAGCATTCCACCTTTCAAACTGCCAAGCCCACCTGCAGCTGCACCTACACCTGTTGCTGGGGGCACCTCTTCTCCTTCTCCATCATCAGGCCAGTCTCTCCTGGGCAGGACTGGGACTCAGGTGCACACCTGGGATGCAGCACTTAGGGGGCACTTGCTGGCAGGGCCTGGAAGAGACATTGTGCCCTTAGTTCTGTTCTCACACTTTTCTCAGGGGCCTCACTCTGTGATCTCCTCCTCTCTCTTCTCCTTCCCATCAGCATTTGCAGATCTCAGTTCTCTCCGTGGCAACAAATCCCTTCAGCCCACATCCCTTTTGAGGTGTCTCCGGGTCTTCAGAAGCCTGGTCTCCGGTGGCTGCTGCCCCAACCTCCTCTCTCAAGAGTGCACTCTTCACTCAGTGCAGACAGCCGTCCGCTCCCATGACTCAACTGAAACTGTTCAGGCACAGCCTCTGGTGGCCTCGGTCACCCTAAATCCAATGATGGTTTTTTACTCCTCATTTTGCTTGACTCGTAGCAGCTCTTGACACCTGCCAGAATCAACACCTCTTTCTCTGCCTGCTTTTCAGCACCGTGCATCTGGTTGGCCTCCCCTTCTCTGGCTTCTTCTCAGGCTCCGGGCTGGCTTCCCTTGCTCTGAGGCTGGGGTTCTGCAGGGCTCTGTTCTGGGCCCTCTTCTTCACTCCTGTGGCTTTAATTTCTGGCCTCTGACTCAGGGTTTGTCAGCCTCAGCACTATTGACATTTGGCAGCAAAACCTTTGCTGTCCTGTGTGTTGTGGGATTTTTTACTCCTGCTTTCTACCTGCTCAATGTGGATAACGCCTCCACTATTATGGCAACCAAAAATGTCTTCAGACATGGCCAGGTGTCCTCTGTGGAGCCAAATCACTCCATTGGAGAACCCCTGCGTTAACCAGTGATCCCCCATTTTTATCATCCATTTGGTTGTCTTCCTTTCAAACTCAACATGAAGAGGAATAATTCATTATCTTCCACTCCAAAACCTGTGTATCCATAGTATCTTTTTGGATGGCAACTTCACTTACTCAGTTGTTTGAGGCAAAACCTGGGAGTCCACCTTGACTCTCCCTCCCCTCCCTCCCACAGCTAATCAGCCAGCAAGAAGTCTTTATGCTGTGTCTAAATCATTTCTCACTCATCCAAAGCCCATTCCTCTGTCTTTCAGGATGATTGCCACAGCTTTTAGTAGATCCCCCTTGCTGTCTGTCTTGTCCCTCCCAATATGTTACCCACACTATGGCCAGACTGACCTTTCTAAAACCATGGAGGGAAGGATTCCAAAGATGACTCCCAAGATTCCCAGATTACTCACCAAACACTAACCTAGGTACTGCTGTGAGGGGATTTTGCAGACGTAAAGTCCCAAGTCAGTTGACCTTAAGATATAGAAATTATTCCAGTGGGCCTGACCCAGCCAGGTGAACCCTTTAAAAGCAGAGTTTACTTTGGCTGCCAGTAGCAGCAGAAGTCGGAGAATTCTTTTTTTTTTTTTTTTTTTTTTTTTTTTTGAGACAGAGTCTTGCTCCATTGCCCAGGCCGGAGTGCAGTGATACCATCTCAGCTCACTGCAACCTCTGCCTCCCGGGTTCATATGATTCTCCTGCCTCGGCCTCCCAAATATCTGGGATTACAGGCGTTTACCACCATGCCTGGCTAACTTTTGTGTTTTTAAGTAGAAACGGGGTTTCACCATGTTGACCAGTCTGGTCTTGAACTCCTGACCACAGGTGATCATCCCACCTTGGTCTCCCAAAGTGCTGGGATTACAGGCGTGAGCCACCGCACCTGGCCAGAAGTCAGAGAAGGATCTGATGCACTGTTGCTGGTTTAAATATGGAGGCCACAGGAGGAATGTGGGCAGCCTCCAGGAGCTGAGAGCGGTCCCAGCTAACAGCCAGAGAGGAAACAGGGACTTCAGTCCCACAGCCAAAAGGAAATGAATTCTGTCAATCACAAGAATAACCTTGGAAGGAGACCCCAAGCCCCAGATGAGAGCACAGTGGCTGACACTTTGACTTCAGTCTGAGCAGAGAACCCAGACATATCCTGCTGGACTTCTGACCTACAGAACTGTGAACTAATAAGTGAGTATTGCTTTAAGCCACTAAATGTGTAGTAATTTGTCACAAAGCAATAAAAAACTAAAAAACAAATAAGGTCATGTACCCTCCAGGCCAGACGCTCCCCTTTTCTCAGAAGATTCCCACTTCTCAGTGTGACTGAGCCTCCCCAGGACACGGCTCTGCCCCTATAGCCTGAGTTCTCATCATCCCCCGTGTGGGATCCCAAGCAAGGTGTGTTTGCTGACATTTACAGCTGATGTGCAGGAATCAACTTGGCTGGAGGAGTGTACTTAGTATTTTCAAACTTTCAAAATGTAGAGAGAGCTCAAGAGGCTTTTGTCTTAGAATGGATCATTTGCAACATCCGCAGATACTCTCCTTGACTTTTGCAGTTTTTTTCTTTCAAATTGTGTTGCAGGTTTTGGAATTTTATGTAGACTTCTGGTTTCTCACATTAGAAAGGATCGGGTCAGGGGCTACTGTGGCCAAGAGCTTAGTCTGGAGATACAACCAGATCTTGGTTTGAAGTTGGGCTCTAGCAATGAGATCCTAGGTCAACCATTCCATCCCACAGCCTCATTTTATCCCCTGCCTGTGAAGTGCTTTGACATAGTAAGTTTCTCAGTTAGCACAGGCATACCCTGTTTTATTATGCTTCACAGATACTGTGTTTTTTACAAATTAAATAATTGTAGCAACCCTAACTCAGAAAAGTCTATCAGCACCATTTTCCCAACAGCATGTCCTCACTTCATGCCTCTGTGTCACATTTTGGCAATTTTTGAAATATGTCAAACTTTTTCATTATTATTAATCTGTTATAGTAATCTGTGTTCAGTGGTCTTAGATGTTACTATTGTAATTGTTTTGGGGAGCCATGAACCGTGCCCATATAGGATGATGAACTTAATAAATGTTGTGTGTGTTCTGACTGCTCCACTAACCAGCCATTCCCATCTCTGTCCCTCTCCTTGCGCCTCCATATTCCCTGAGACAAAATAATATTGAAATTAAGCCAATTAATAACCCTACAATGACTTCTAAGTTCAAGTGAAAGGAAGAGTTGCAAATCTCTTACTTTAAATCAAAAGCTAGAAATGATTAAGTTTAGTGAGGAAGGCATGTTGAAAGTTGAGACAGGCCAAAACGTAGGCCTGTTGTGCAAAATAGTTAACCAAATTGTGAATGCAAAGGAAAAATTCTTGAAGAAAATGAAAAGTGCTACTTCAGTGAACACATGAATAAGGATAGGACACTATCTCATTCCTTTTTATGACTGCATAGGATATTGTGAGGATGAAATGAGATAATGCATGCAAAACACTTAAGCACATGTATTACTTTATGTATAGTATTTATTGGTATTCTCTCTCTGTCTCTCTCTCTCTCTCTCTGCCTTTCTCTGTCAATCATTCATTGACCTAGAGAATGAATCTTATGTTTAAAGTTTCGCTCTCTATAAGTTAAATACACTCTTCTATTCAAATATGTTATCTATATTCTTGATACCAAACTGAGAAAAGACTTCACTTACAATATCTTTTCTCCAAATATACGGTAGTGCCCATTTACTAGGAAAAACTTGACTGTACCAAAATACAATATTTAAGAGTATCCCATGTAATTGATTTCAAAACTATTTTAAATGATATATATTTGAACTTATATTCTAAAAAGTCTATACATTAAATTTAAATTTGTAAATAATTGCTATATTTACTTCATCTCTGTTTATGTATGTATTTTGTGGTTGGAACCTTTACAAATATAGACTTTTAAATTTTTACCCTTAAACACTTAGGCATCCATCTAAAAAAAGTGAAGACATTCTCGTACATAATCACAACTAACGAATTAGCAGCATTCCCTAATACTATCTTATACACATTTTATATTTCAAATTTTTTAATTTCTCTAAATAACTTCATGCCTTTTTTTTTCCAAATCAGAATCCAGTGTATTTATGAGACTGCTTGTATATTTGTCATGTTCATTATGTTTCTTTTATTCTAGAAGAGTCCCTCCCCTCACCTCAAATATTTTATTTATAAAAAAAATTGTGGGTACATAGCAGGTGTGTGTATTTATGGGGTACATGAGATATTTTGATATAGGCATGCAATGTGAAATCAGCACTTGGGTGATGGGGGTATCAAATGGGGTATCCATCCCCTCTAGCATTTATCCTTTGAATTACAAACAATCCAATTACATTCTTTATTTTCAAATGTACAATTAAGTTATTATTGAATATAGTCACTCTGTTGTGCTATCAAATAGTAGGTCTAATTCATTCTTTTTCTTTTTTCTTTTTTTTTTTTTTTTTTTGTATCTGTTTACTATCCCTACCTCCACTCAGCCTCCTAAATTACCCTTCTCAGTCTCTGGTAACCATCCTACTCTCTATGTCCATGAGTTCAATTGTTCTGACTTTTAGATCCCACAAATAAAAGAGAACATGCAATGTTTGTCTTTCTGTGCCTGGCTTATTTCACGTAACAAATCATCTCCAGTTTCATCCATATTGTTACAAATGACTGGATCTTGTTCTTTGTTATAGCTGAATAGCATTCCATTGGGTATAAGTACCACATTTTCTTTATCCATTCATTTATTGGTGGATACTTAGGTTGCTTCTAAATCTTAGCTATTGCAAACAGTACTGCAACAAACATAGAAGCACAGATATCTCTTTGATATACTGATTTCCTTTCTTTTGGGTATATACCCAGCAGTGGGATTGCTAGATCACATGGCAGCTTAATTTTTAGTTTTTTTGTGGAGCCTCCAAACTGTTCTCCATAGTAGTTGTACTAATTTACATTGCCACCAACAGTGTACATGGGTTCTCTTTTCTCCACATCCTCACGAGCATTTGTTATTGCCTTTTAGATATAAGTCATTTTAACTGGGGCAAGATGATATCTCATTGTAGTTTTTATTTACATTTCCCTGATGATTAACAATATTGAGCTCCTTTAAGCCTGTTTGCCATTTGTATGTTTTCTTTTGAGAAATGTCTATTCAAATCTTTTGTCCATTTTTAAGATCAGATTATTAGACTTTTTTCCTGTAGAGTTGATTGAGCTCTTTACGTATTTTGGTTATTAATTCCTTGTCAGATGAATAGTCGGCAAATATTTTCTCCCATTCTGTAAGTTGTCTCTTCACTTTTTTTATTGTATTCTTTGCTGTGCAGAAGCCTTTTAACTTGATGTGATCCCATTTGTTCATATTTGCTTTGGTTGTTTGTGCATGTGGGGTATTGCTCAAAAGATCTTTGCCCAGACCAATGTCCTGGAGATTTTCCTTAATGTTTTCTTGCGGTTGTTTTACAGTTTGAGGTCTTAGATTTAATCTTTAATCCATTTTTATTTGATTTTTGTATATGGTGATGGATAGGGGTCTAGTTTCATTCTTCTGCATATGGATATTTAGTTTTCCCAGCACCATTAATTGAAGAGACTGTCTTTTCCCCAGTGTATGCTCTTGGCACCTTTGTCAAAAATGAGTACACTGTAGGTTGTGCATTTGTTTCTGGGTTCTGTATTCTGTTCCATTGATCCATGTGTCTGTTTTTATGCCAGTACCATGCTGTTTTGACTACTATAGCTCTGTAGTATAATTTGAAGTCAGGTAATGTGATTCCTCTAGTTTTGTTCTTTTTGCTTAGGATAGCTTTGGTTATTCTGGATCTTTTGTGGTTCCATATAAATTTCGGGTTTGTTTTTTTTTTTTTTTTCTATTTCTGTGAAGGCTGTCATTGGTATTTCCATAGAGATTGCAGTGAATCTGTAGATTGCTTTGGGTAGTATGGACATTTTAACAATATTGATTCTTCCAATTCATTAACATGGAATATTTTCCCATTGTTTGGTGCCCTATTCAGTTTCTTTCATCAATGTTTTATAGTTTCTATTATAGAGAGCTTTCACTCCTTTGGTTAAGTGAATTCCTAGGTATTTAATTTCATGTGTGGCTATCGTAAATGGGATTACTCTTAAATTTCTTTTTCAGACTGTTCACTGTTGGCACATAGAAATGCTACTGATTTTTATATGTTGATTTTGTATCCTGCAACTTTACTGGATTTGTTTATCAGTTCTAATAGTTTTCCTGTGGAGTCTTCAGGTTTTTCCAAAAATAAGATCATATCATCTGCAAACAAGGATAATTTGACTTCTTCATTTCCAATTTGGATACTTTTTATATCTTTCTGTTGTCTCATTGCTCTAGAGAGGACTTCCAGTACTATGTTGAATAACAGTGGTGACAGTGGACATCCTCGTTGTGTTCCAGATCTTAGAGGAAAGGCTTTCAGTTTCTCCCCATTCAGTATGATACTCTCTGTGGGTCTGTCATATATGGCTTTTATTATGTTGAGCTATGTGTCTTCTATCACCAGTTTTTGAAGGTTTTTATTATGAAGGGATGTCGAGTTTTATCAAATGCTTTTTCAGCATCAATTGAAATGATCATATGGATTTTATCCTTCATTTTGTTCATATAATGTATCACATTGATTGATTTGTGTATGTTGAACCATCCTTGCATCCCAGGGATAAATCCCTCTTGGTTGTGATAAATGATCTTTTGAATGTATTGTTGAATTCAGTTTCCTAGTATTTTGTTGAGGATTTTTGCTTCAGTATTCATCAGGTATATTTACTTGTAGATTTTGTTTTATGTGTCTTTGTCTGGTTTTGGTATCAGGGTAATACTGGCCTCATAGAATGAATTCATAAGTATTCCCTTCTCATCTATTGTTTTTAATAGTCTGAGTAGGATTAGTATTAATTCTTCTTTAAATGTTTGGTAGAATTCATCAGTGAAGCCATCAGGTCCTGGGCTTCTCTTTAGTGAGAGACTTTTTATTATGTCTTTGATCTTGTTACTTGTTATTGGTCTATTCTGGTTTTGCATTTATTCTTAGTTCAATCTCGATAGGCACGTCACTAGGAATTTTTCCAGTTCTTCTAAATTTTCCAATTTGTTGGCATATAAATGCTTATAGTAGCTAATAATAATCATTTTAATTTCTGCAGTACTGGTTTTAATGTCTCCTTTTTCTTTTCTGATTTTATTTATTTGGATCTTCTCTCTTTTTTTCTTAGTCTGGTTAAAGGTCTGCCAATTTTGTTTAACATTTAAAGAAAACAACTTTTTGATTGGTTGATCTTTTGTATTATTTTCTTTCATTACAATTTCATTTCTTTCTGCTCTGATTTTTCTTATTTATTTTCTTTTACTAATTTTGGGTTTGGTTTGCTCTTGCTTTTCTAGTTCTTTAAGATGCATCATTTGAAGTTTTTCTTCTTTTTTGATGTAGGCACTTAGAGCTATAAATGTCCCTTTTAGTACTGCTTTTGCTGTATCCGATAGATTTTGGTATGTTGAGTTTCCATTATCTTTGTTTCAAGACATTTTTCAATTTCCTTCTTAATTTCTTCATTGATCCACTGGTCATTTAGGAGCATATTGCTTAATTTCCATGTATTTGTATGGCTTCAAAAGTTCTTTTGTTATTAATTTCTAGTTTTATTCCATTGTGGTCAGAGAAGATGTTTGATATTATTTCAATTTGTTTGAATGTTTTAAGACTTGTTTTGTAAACTAACATATGGTCTATCCTTGAGAATAATCCATGTCCTGAGGAAAAGAATGTGTATTCTACAGTTCTTGGATGAAATGTTCTGTAAATATCTATTAGATCCATTTGGTCTATAGTGCAGATTAAGTCTGATGTTTCTTTGTTGATTTTGTGCCTGGAAGATCTGTTCAATATTGAAAGTGGGGTGTTGAAGTATCCAGCTATTATTGTACTGGGGCTTCTCTCTCTTTATCTCTAATAACATATCCTTTATATATCTGGGTGCTCCAGTGTTAAGTGCATATACATTTAAAATTGTTATATCCTTTTGCTGAACTGACCCCTTTATCATTATAGAATGACCTGTTTTGTCTCTTCTTATAGTTTTTGTCTTGAAATCTATTTTCTATAATTTAAGTATAGTGACTTCTGCCCTTTTTTGGTTCTCATTGGCATGGAATATCTTTTTCCATCCTTTTATTTTCAGACTATGTGTGTCTTTATAGGTAAAGTATGTTTCTTGTAGGCAACAGGTCTATAGGTCTTGATTTTTCATCCATTCAGCCAGTCTATGTCTTTTGACTGAAGAGGTTAGTGCATTTACATTCAATGTTATTATTGAAAAATAAGGACTTTTTTCTGCCATTTTGTTATTTGTTTTCTGGTCTTCTATTCCTTCTCTCTTTTCTTCCTTTTCCTGTCCTCCTCTAGTGAAGGTGATTTTCTCTAGTGATGTGATTTAGTTTCTTGCTTTTTATGTTTTGTGTATCCATTGTATGTTTTTTGGTTTGAGGTTATCATAAGGCTTGCAAATACTACCTTATAACCCATTATTTTAACCTGAAAACACCTTAACATTATATGCGTAAACAAACAGGCAAAAATAAGTCTAATGAAAACTCTACATCTTAACTTCTGTTTAACTTTTTGTTGTTTCTATTTATATCTTATTGTACTGACTATGTCTTGAAAGGTTTTTGTAGTTATTATCTTTGACTGGTTCATAATTTAGTCTTCCTACTTAGGATAAGAGTAGTTTCTACACCACAGTTTCAGTGTGATAATATTCTGTGTTTTTCTGTGTACTTACTATTACCAGTGAGTTTTGCACCTTCAGGTGATTATTTATTGCTCATCAATGTCCTTTTCTTGCTGATTGAAATACTCCCTTTAGCATTTCCTATAGGACAGGCCTGGCATTGATGAAATCTCTCAGCTTTTGTTTGTCTGGGAAAGTCTTCATTTCTTTTTCATGTTTGAAGGATATTTTTGCTGGATATACTATTCTAGGGTAAAAGTTATTTTCCTTCAGCACTTTGAATATGTCATAACACTCTCTTCTGGCCTGTAAGGTTTCCATTGAAAAGTCTGCTGCCTAACATATTGGAGCTCCATTGTATGTTATCTGTTTTTTTTCCCTTGCTGCATTTAGGATCCTTTTCTTAATCCTTGACATATGGGAGCTTAATTATTAAATGCCTTGAGGTAGCTTTTGGGTTAAATCTGTTTGGTTTTCTTGATTAAGTCTGCTTGGTGCTCTTGGACTTGGATATTGGTATCTTTCTCTCAGTCTGGGAAGTTCTCCATTATTATCTCTTTGAATAAATTTTCTACTGCTATGTCTTTCTCTACCTCTTCTTTAAGGACAATAACGCTCAGATTTGCCCTTTTGAGGCTATGTTCTGGATCCAGTAGGCATGCTTCATTTTTTTTTTTTTTTATTCTTTTGGCCCCTCTGACTGTGTGTTTTCTAATAGCCTGTTTTTGAGCTTACTAATTATTTCTTCTGCTTGATCAGTTCTGCTACTAAAAGATGCTGATGCATTCTTCAGTATGCCAAATGCATTTTTCAGCTCCAGAGTTTCTGCTTGATTTTTAAAAATGTTTTCAATCTCCTTGTTAAATTTATCTAATACAACTCTGAATTTCTTCTTCATGTTATCTTGATTTTCTTTGAGTTTCCCAATTGCTAGTGCTTTATATCCTTCATTTGGTGAGGTCATGTTTCCCTGGATGGCAATGATGCTAGCAGATGTTCTTTGGTGTCTGGTGATTGAGGAGTTAGGCATTTGTTGCAGTCTTCACGTCTGGGCTTGTTTGTAGTCATCCATTTTGGGAAGGCTTTCCATATATTTGAAAGGACTTCAATGCTGTGATATAAGTTGCATCTGCTTTAGGGGGCATCCCAGGCCAAGTAATGCTGTAGTTCTTGCAGACTCGCAGAGGTACCACCTTGATGATCTTGGACCAGACCTGGGAGCTTTCTCCGGATTACCACAGAGACTCTTGTTCTCTTCCTTTAATTTTTCCCACACATACAGAGTCTCTCTCTCTCTCTCTCTCTCTCTCTCTCTCTCTCTCTCTCTCGCTCTCTCTCTCCCCGTTCTGAACCACCTAAAGCTGGGGGTGGAGTGACACAGGAACCCCTGTGGCCACCACTACTGTGACTGCACTGGGTCTGGTCCAAGGCCTGCTGTAACCACTCCCTGGCTACTGCCTATGTTCAGTCAAGGCCATGGGGTTCTACAATCAGCAGGTGGCAAAGCTAACCAGGCCTGTCTCCTTCCCTTCAGGAAGGTGAGGTCCCCTAGGCCCTGGGTGAGATCAGAAGTGCCACTGGGGAGTCAGATGCCGTTGCAGAGTCAGGAACTAGAGTCAAAAACTGTAGATGTCTACCTGGTGTTCTACTGTATTACAGCTGAGCTGACACTCAAACCACAAGACACAGCTCTTCCGGCTCTTCCCTCCCCTTTCCAAAAGCAGAGGAGTCTCATCCTGTAGCCTCCGCCACCAAAGTCCACGAGGAGTACTGCCAGACTACTGCCCATGTTCCTTTAAGGCCCAAGGCTTCTTAAGTCAGTGTGTTATGAATGCTCCCTGACTCAGGACTTCCCCTTCAGGGCAGTGTACTCTTGCTTAGGGCAGGTCCAGAAATGCCATCCAAAAGTCAAGCCCTGGAATCTGGCACCCCAAGAGCCTGCTTGGTGCTTTACCCCCCTGTGGCTGTGCAGGTACCTAAGGTATAAGACAAAGTCCTCTTTACTGTTCCCTTTGCTTTTTTCAAGCAGAAAGAGTTTGCTCCATAGCCACTGCAGCTGGGAATGTGCTGAGTCTCACTCAAAGCCTGCAAGCCTCAGAGATACAAGACCCGGATGTAGTACCTGAGTTTCACTGTTGGTTATTCTGGGCCCAAGGGCCCTTCAGTTAGTAGGTGATGAATGCTGGCAGGATTGAGTCCTTCCTTTCAAGACAGCAGGTTCCCTTCTGGCACAGGGTGTGTCTAGAAATGCCATCTGGGAGGTAGGGTCTGGAATGGGGGCCTCATGACTGACCAGTTCCCTATCCTGCTGTGGCTGAACTGGTATCCTAGATTCAAGACAATGTCCTCCCCAGTCTTCCCTCTGCTCTCCTCAAATGGAAGGAAGGGGTCTCTTGGAGCCTCCAGCTGTGCAGGCTGGGGTTAGGAGAGGGGTGATGCCAGCACTCCCTTGGCTGCCCCAGCTGGTGTCTCAGTGTACCATGTGCCCCCTGAGTCCACTGTCTCTGAGCCTAATTCTGCACTAGGACTTGACTGAGAGTTGCAGCTCTTACGGCCTAGACTCCCTTTCAAGTTTACTTGGAGACACAGAGCACTGTAGCCCTCAATGGCAGAGTTTTCAGGCACTCAAGTTTGGTCCCCTGGGGTCGGTAATTCCCCTCTGGCTGGGGCTGGTTTAAATGCTCCCTCCGTGGGCAGGCATCAGCTGAGTTTTCTCCAGGTTTCCTTTCTGCTCTAACAGCACAGCACTGAGTTCAACGCCTCACAATTGCTGTGCTGTCCACCCCCTGGCACCCAGAGAAGCTCTCAGCACCATGCCGCCACTGCCAGGGGTGGGAGGGGTGGCATCGACAGTTCAGGACTGTTTATTCTATCTCTTCAGTGACTCTATGAGTGATATGAAGTTAAATCCACAGGCTGAGTACTCACCTGATTTTTGGTTCTTATGAAAGTGTTTCTTTCTGTGTAGATAGTTAAATGGGTATACTTGCTGGGCTCAGGCTGGTGAGGGTGGGGAAGGCGGGGACAATCAGTGGAGCTTTCTATTCCACCATCTTGCTCCACATCTGTCTCAAACTTTTTATTTAAATGTGGTATTTTATTCATTTTTTTTTTTTTTTGAGACAGAGTTTCCCTCTTGTTGCTCAGGCAAAATGAGTTAATTTTTTGAAAAGAGCAGTCCACTCAACTCATAGAAGGTCCCACAATCTGGGTTGGGCGTGGTGGCTCATGCCTATAAGCCCAGCACTTTGGTGAGGTGGGTGGATCACATGAGGTCAGGAGTTCGAGACTAGCCTGGCCAACATGGTGAAACCCTGTCTCTACTGAAAATACAAAAATTAGCCCGGCATGCTGGTACATGCCTGTAGTTCCAGCTACTCAGGATGCTGAGGCAGGAGAATCACTTGAACCTGGGAGGCAGAGGCTGCAGTGAGCAGAGATCATGCCATTGCATTCTAGCCTGGGCAACAGAGTGAGTGAAATTCTGTCTCAAAAATAAGAGTTCCACAATCTGAAATTGTCTGATTGTTTCCTTCTGGGGATGTTTCACTTATTACCCTATCCTCTGGATTTTCTAGACACTGAAAGTTTAGTCTATTAAAAATAAAATCAGATCAAGTAGGATAAATTTAAAATTTTATTGTCATTTAAAACTACAGATCGCAATCCAGGAGACTTCAAACCAAGTGGTAGGAAGTGCACTGTGTAATTAGCAGTTTCCACAGAGTTTAAGGAGAAAGTATTTTGATATTTTTTGTGATTGGCTATAATATTTTCTTTTTTTGAAAGGCAAACAGAGTTCTTTTAGCTAATTTGTTTATAGCTGTTTGATTTAATTTCACTGAGTCATGTTGACAAGGCCATAAGACTTACATCTTGTATTTCATTTATGATTAGAACTAGCATTTAGGGGAAATCAGGATGAATTAAAGTTTTGATTACATGGTTATGGGCAGTTGGCTTTAGGTTATCTCTAACCTGTGGTCTCCATTTTTCTTTTTCTTTTTCTTTTTTTTTTTTTTTTCCATTTTGAGACGGAGTCTTGCTCTGTAGCCCAGGCTGGAGTACAGTGGCACGATCTCAGTTCACAGCAACCTCCACCTCCCGGGTCCCAGTTCAAGCAATTCTCTTGCCTCAGTCTCCCAAGTAGCTGGGATTACAGGACCAGTGCCACCAGGACCAGCTAATTTTTGTATTTTTAGTAGAGACGGGGTTTCACCATGTTGGCCAGGCTGGTCTTGAACTGACCTTATGATCTGCCTGCCTTGGCCTCCCAAAGTTCTGGGATTACAGACATGAGTGAGCCACCTTGCTCAGTCCATTTTTCTTTTTCTTTTCTTTTCTTTTCTTTTCTTTTTTCTTTTCTTTTCTTTTCTTTTCTTTTCTTTTCTTTTCTTTTCTCTTTTCTTTTCTTTTCTTTTCTTTTCTTTTCTTTTCTTTTCTTTTCTTTTCTTTTCTTTTCTTCTTTCTTTCTTTCTTTCTTTCTTTCTTTCTTTCTTTCTTTCTTTCTTTCTTTCTTTCTTTCTTTCTTTCTTTCTTTCTTTTTTGAGATAGAGTTTCCCTCTTTTTGCTCAGGCTGGAGTGCAATGGCACCATCTCGGCTCACTGCAACCTCCACCTCCTGGCAATTCTCCTGTCTCAGCCCCTCGAGTAGCTGGGATTACAGGTGCCTGCCACCATGCCTGGCTAATTTTTTGTATTTTTAGTAGAGACTGGGTTTCATCATGTTGGCCAGGCTGGTCCTGAACTCCTGACCTCAGGTGATCCACCTGCCTCGACCTCCCAAAGTGCCGGGATTACAGGTGTGAGTCACCACACCCAGCCTCCATTTTCATTTTTCTTTAACAGGTCTAAAGGTATGTTTAGATTCAGGTTAAATTATTTACCTCATCACAATAGAAGGCACATAATGTCAGGCGCGTCTACTATTCCTGACATGGAAGTTTCATCATTGGGTTAGGGAGTGACAGCTGATGTCTCCATTGCAAAGGTCATCAGCCACTAGTCCAGGGGGTGATGACTGGATACACTGTGAAAATCCAGTTCCCCAGGTAAAGATATTTCCAGATAAGAATTGCTATTGCTCTACTGGGAGGTGCAAAGTTGAAATGTTCTAGTTCTTTCATATGTTTAACATTCACTAACTGGCATTTTTCTGTAAAAACAAACTTTCTATCATCTCAACTGAACTTATTTGGTTTCACTGAAATACAATTCCTATTAAAAAGGCAAAATAATTGTTTAATTCTTTCCTTTTATTAACCAGTTTTTAGAGTAATGTATTGGTGAAACAGCCATCTTAATTGGTCACAACTTTTTGTTTTGCTGTATGGGATTTCTCTTCTTTTGAGTATCAGCATAGACTTAAACATTTTGATATGTTTAATGTTTCAATAAATTATTATTATTTTTGTGATGCTTATATCATCAGAAATTGGGTCATTTGGAGTCCCCGGGGACAGGCTCTCATGTCCTTTAGACATTGGTCTACTAGTCTCTGGATGTTTCCTTCTTTTCTGACATAAGCTGGCCCAGTCTCACTTTGTACATTCCCTGACCCTGACATTAAATAGGCTACTTCTCCAGTGGTCCCAGATTCCTTCTCGGAAAGAACAGTAATAGAAACCAAATGATGGGACCAGGGAGCTAATTTTCCTGGGGAAAGGGTAACATTGCTTCTAGACCTTTCGATGGACAGAACTAGGAAACGTATTTCTAAAAATCACAAGTTAATAGATATGCTTCTTATTTAAATTAAATACTTACAGGCCTTTAAAAAAACCTATGTTTACCCTCTACTTGTATCTCATTTCTCTTATACTGAAAATCTTGGTTTCTAATAATACCAACAATTATCTCTTGTATTATCTTACAGTATACCTGTATAGTTTCAAATGACCGTATGAGTGTAAGTATTAAGAAACTACTAAACTACTAAATAAGATTTAAGATTCCTTGGTAGTTCTTTTTCTTTTCTTTTCTTTTCTTTTTTTTTGCGATGGGGTCTCACTCTGTTGCCCAGACTAGAGTGCAGTGATGCAATCTCGCCTCACTGCAACCTCTGCCTCCCGGGTTAAAGCAATTCTCCTGCCTCAGCCTCCTGAGTAGCTAAGCCAGGCATGCGCCACCACCCCCAGTTAATTTTTGTATTTTTAGTAGAGATGAGGTTTCACCATGTTGGTCAGACTTGTCTCCAACTCCTGACCTCAAATGATCTGCCTACCTCGGCCTCCCAAAGTGCTGGGATTATAGGCGTGAGCTACCGTGCCTGGCCAGTCTTTAAAATAGATCCCAGTAATGACATACAGTCAAAGGACTATGTTACAGAGTCACTTGAAATATTTTTCTCAGTGGTTTCTTGTTTTGGCATATAGTTAGGGTCATTTCATTTCATGCCACTTAAGTTTAAAGCCTTAAATTTGCTAAAAAATAAGGCGTTGGAAAACACAGTTGGTAATTTACCTACACAATATTTCTGTTCTTCCCTGTAAGTGTTAAATAATTAGGTGTGATGGAACTGATATAGGTTGATTGAGTGTTAAAATCTATGGCAAGCATTGGGATCATCTAAGGACTTTCAGGCTCATGGTAACCTTTGTTGTGCTGTATCTCCACAGACAAGCAGACCCTTTCAGAGACTGAGAAGGAAGATGCTAAAGGTGCTTGACTTTGGCCATGAGAGAAAGTGTTTGAGATGTTAGCCTGTAGAATAAGATTGACTCAGGCGTGAATCCTAGTCCTGTCAGTTATTACCTGTGTAATCCTGGATGAGTTAACTTGGACCCTCAATTTTCTTATCCGTAACAAAGTAATAATAATCATCTCACAGGGCTTCATTTCCCATCCGGGTTAAATGAAACAACACATATAAAGCACTTTGCGCGTTTCCCAGCACTATACACGTAGCTGGTGTTATTAGGGTGGCAAAAAAGAGTGCACTTTTTCTCTTATTATTCTATTGGTTTTTCAAAAAATGTTTTTATAATGAGCATGGTTTGTCTTCATAAAAGCAAACAAACAGCAAACTCCAATAATCTGGGGGTGGGGGTGAGAAGGAGAATGAACTCACTATGGTAGTTTTGTGTATCGATCATTCCTCTGTGAATTTTTCTGTCCTTAATTATGTGACTTTAATGCCATCTAGTGGAAGGTGACAGAGTCTATTTCCTCAAGTAGCCTCATTTGATAAGGAAAAAAATCCCATGTTTATTTTATGTAATAGATCGCTCAAGTTCCGTTCCTTCCTTATTAAAGAAATGTTCAGAATCCATAGTCATCAATAAAGATGTTTCTGATGAAATTTATTTTAAGGACATAGCCTTTAGTATTTTACGAGTGAAAAATTTCCTACAGAGAGGGTAGGTTTGTTTTATTCTAGAACTGTTCTCTTGTATTTTCATATTTGTATTTAAGATTTTACATGTCAATTTTTATGATAAATCTACTAAATTTGTTTTAACATAATGCTAGCAAATACACAGCAGCTTGTGATAAGACTATTCTTTTTAAGAGAAAGACCTGTTGTCATTAAACTTTTTTTTTATTTTGCCTTGATTTTGTTTTTAAATAATGAATGTGGAATGAATATCAAGTCTCACTGATCATGAACCTAAGCTCATCCAGTTTTGTGGTGGTGGCAGGGAGCGCCAGGGAACCAGGGGGCCAGGTTGGGCTCCTGCCTTTCCATCCAGTGTGACCTCGAATAGAGCCCCACCCCCACTTCACGTGCACGTGGTCAGATGGGGTGAGAAGCTCTCTCACATTTCATCATGTGGCATCCTTTAATCCTTAGCTTCCAGTTTGTAAAGGAGAGTAAGACCTGCTCTTTACCACTGTAGCTTACCAGTTATAGGGGAGTCTAAGTCCTGATTTTTACTTATAGTTATGGTAATCAATTCTTCCTGTTAGGATGCTCTTGGCTGCTGGGGCATTTCTACCCTTTCCTTGCTGCTACCCAGATATAACCCTGGCCACACCTTGTATTGACTAGACTTCAGAAAATCGTTTTATTTTTGAATTATTATACTTGTATTGCTTTAGTTGAATCAGTGTCTCCCGACTCCTGCCACCTTACTTTGGGTTTGGTGCTGAATTGGGCCAGCATATGCAGGAGGGCCCAGGGGGTCGGGCTCCCAACTTCCTGCCAGAGATGCAGATGGAGATCACGGGACACACCTTAAGCAGGGTACCATTGCTCCAGCATTGGCACGTGCTCTGATTAGGTACCACAAAGAGAAAGTACAGCTGTCATGTCCGAAGGTAATTGACTCTCCAGAAATGAGGAGGGCCTGTGTGGTCTTCTTGATCTTGCTGCTGCACAAATTGTTGATACCTGCCCCCTGTCCTGGCTCAGAGATGATCCCTTGTGGCAGGCATCAAAAGAACATGAGAGCCCAAATGTTGTGCTAAGTGGCAGTGAAATTAGTGTTTAAGTGTGGGCTCTGGATAGTTGGGGGGTCCTGGCTCTGAATCTATTTCTTTGCTCTGTGCCCTTTCCTTGGTTACAAGTCATGAGCCTCACTAGCCCCGTGTGTAATGCACGTGTAATGACAGCACCTGCTTCCTCCAGCCACAGAAGGAAGCTCATACGTGCTAAACGGTTAGCATATTGCTTGACATCTGGTTATTAAAAGTTAACTGTTATATGTTATGTATATTAAATGAATCATATATTAATATATTAAATGGTTTTCATGTTAGTTACATGTTGTATAATATTATCGCATATAACTTAAAGAGTGTAATTGGATTGTTTATAACTCAAAGGATAAATGCTTGAGGAGTCGGATACCCCATTCTCCATGAGGTGCTTATTTCACATTGCATGTCTGCATCAAAACATACGATGTATTATTTATTATATACTATATTATTTAATATGTTCCATTAGATTAAAATTTTAATTATATATTATAGATTGATACTAATAGGTTGAGATGTATTTATTTATTTGGTTTTCTGGTATTCCTGGCTGAAGGAAATCATGCTTCCATTTCCACGTGATGATTGCCTATAATTTGGTTTTTAGCTTTCCCCATTTCCCCGTGTCAGTTAAATAGGTCTGGTTCTTCTTCCTCTTGTTGCATTTTCCAGAATTGGAGGGTTTTTATGGGTTACTTCCCTGGAATTTGATAGCCCATGGCATATTTTGAAAATTTTGGATTTCTGCAATTTTGCCTATTTTGTATATAAAAGGTGGAGATGCTTTCGGAACAGATCAGTACACCCCCAGCTGGACCCCTCCCACTTCCATGGATTTCATCTGAAGAGCCTCCATACCCACGTCAGCTCAAGCTGAGCATCATCTATGATGACACAGAACTGAAATAAAATGTACTGTGTCCAAAGGAGTTCCACTCTGAGGTTCTTTTTTATTTGTTTAATTTTTGTGGGTACATAGTAGATGTATATATTTATGAGGTACATGAGATATTTTGGTACAGGCATGCAATGTGAAATAAGCTTATCATAGAGAATGGGGTATCCATCCCCTCAAGCATTTATCCTTTGGGCTACAAATAATTCAGTTACACTCTTTAAGTTATTTTAAAATATACAATTAAGTTATTATTGACTGTAGTCACCTGGTTGTGCTATCAAATAGTAGGTCTTATTCATTCTTTCTAACTATGTTTTTGATCCCCCTTAAACTGTCTCCTCCCCTACCTCTGGTTCCCCACTATGCTTTGCAGCCTCTGGTAACCATCCTTCTACTCTCTATGTCCATGAGTTCAATGAGGCTCTTTCCCACGCCAAGCGTTGCTTTCTTCCCTGCCAATGGCTTGCCTTTTGCTCTGTGTTTCCATCAGACTCTTGCAGGGATGGTGGAAAAGAAGTCGTTTTCTGTAATGTTTTAGATATATCCCTTTCATCTTTAATTACCTTTAGATAGCTACTAACAGAATGGCAGCTCTGGGGACATAAAGCCAAATGCCCAACATCTGTCTAGGTTTGTTATACATCTGTCGAGAATTGCATTAAGAAAATAAAACTAGGCTGGGCATGGTGGCTCACGCCTGTAATCCCAGCACTTTGGGAGGCTGAGGCGGGTGGATCACCTGAGGTCAGGTGTTCAAGACCAGCCTGGCCAACATGGCAAAACCCCCGTCTCTACTAAAAATACAAAAATTAGCCAGGCATGGTGGTACATGGCTGTAATCTTAGCTACTTGGGAGGCTGAGGTGGGAGAATTGCTTGAACCCAGGAGGCAGAGGTTGCAGTGAGCCAAGATCGCACCACTGCACTCCAGCCTGGGTGATAGAGCAAGACTCCCTCTCAATAAAAGGAGAGAGAAAGAGAGAGAGAGAGAGAGAGAGAGAGAGAGAAAGAACGAACGAACGAAAGAAAGAAAGAAAGAAAGAAAGAAAGAAAGAAAGAAAGAGAAAGAAAGGAGGAAGGAAGGAAGGAAGGAAAGAAGGAAAGAAAGAAAGAAAAGACAACTAATCTAATTACAACATGGCAATCATCTGTGTATCTCTGCAGCACATGGTGTGGGTGGGGCATTGGGTATAAGGTTGACCAGTTCACTCCGAGGCACCACACTGGGCTGGTGGATCTCATTCACCCTTCTTAGTCTGTGAGGACCAGGTCTAGTAGTCATGGCCAGAGTCCCACACACAGTGCAGCTTCTTCTGTGTCCTGAGACTTTTACCATGCTGGAGACCCTAGAGAAACAATAGGAAGAGCTCTGACCAGGGAGCAAGTGGGTGGCCTTCAGATTCCTGCTTTACCAATTACCATCCAGGTGCCCTCAGGCACAACCCTTAAACTTGCTTGAACCTCTGTTTCTCTGAATGGTGAAACGTGTCGTATCTCAGAAAGGCTTTATGAAGAATAAAAAGAGATGTGTCAAAGTACTTTGTGATGTGCTACACAAGGATATTGGTTTTGTTTTTTCTTCCACAGGAGACACTGAAGGAATATGTACATCTCTTAAAAAGAAATGATGTTCAATTAGCCTTTTATAAAAGCTGAAAAAAATTTAAAATTTACTCTTCTTACACTTATTTTTTTTTTTTTTTTTTGAAGTCCCCTTAAAATGAACTGCAGCCTACTCGGTCTCACTTTCTCCTTAGATACCGGTGTGGTTACAATGACCAGGGCTGCATACATTTTAAAATAACAAGTATTCAAAACTGTGCCAGATATCGTCTGTAGCACTCATTTTTCCATCTGCTCTTCCAGGTCTTTGTATCTGCTCTTTTGTTCTGCAGGGACACAAACCTACAGGAGCAGCTGGGATTCCATTAGCTTCTGCCAATTTGAGACTTTTGCATTAGGCAGGAGAAGGTGGGAGCCATTCTCTTTCTGGTGGCACCTCTGGTGAGGCAGGGTTGTGGATCCCTGCTAGGGGCAGCAGCGGGGGACTGTGGGAAGCTGCAGGTCTGGCAGGAGCACCTGTTGTAGTGGCAGGTGCTTGGGGTTCTTCCTGCAAAGGTGGCAGCCAGCAGAAGACAGCTCCTGGAGCTCTGCACAGGATGGCAATGGGCACGGGATCAGGTGAGTTCCAGCTCCAGCAGAGAGGTGGCAGCTCTGCAATCCCTGATATCACTGTAAAGCGACTATGATCTGTAATATGTACTGTTTTGTATCTAGATCTTTCATTCAACAATGTCTGTTAAATTCTTCCATGTTGTTGCGAGTATTGATAGGTTTTTGTTGTTTGTTTGTTTGCTGTCATATATTCCATTGTGTCACTGTGCCATAATTTAATCATTCATCTCCCCCATTGGTGGATATTTGCATTGTGTCCAGTGTTTTGGCTATTAAATATAGCACTGCCAGGAACATCTTGTACAGTGCTTTTGAGGAATATATGTATGGCTTTCAAGGCATAGAATTACCTAGTCGTAGGGTAAGTTTATGTTCAGATTTGTTAGATATTGACAGTTTTCCAAAATGGTTGCACTAATTAGCATACATATCATGTGTAACATTTCTATTATAATAGCTGCTCTGATCCTTACCAATTCTTGATATTGTCTAACTTTTCATCTTACTGATTCAATACACTTTGGGTGGGTGGAAAATGTAGGATTTTATCTTCAGGATTTATAATGGTCAAGGTCTATACATTGTATCTTGCCTTGAACCCTAATAGTCTGATTGGTAGTGGGCTTCGTTTTGCAGGATCGTATCACTGAATTTTAAAATAATTGACATTTTCTTCACGGAGAGCTCCTGTTTCTTTCTTTTCCTTTTTTTTTTCAGGACCTTTTTTTAAATGCCATCCAGTACAAGTTTAATAAGAAAATAGTTTTTTTATTATTATTATACTTTAAGTTCTAGGGTACATGTGCACAACGTGCAGGTTTGTTACATATGGATACCTGTGCCATGTTGGTGTGCTGCACCCATTAACTCGTCATTTACATTAGGTATATCTCTTAATGCTATCCTTCCCCTCTCCCCCAACCCCACCACAGGCCCCAGTGTGATGTTCCCCACCCTGGGTCCTCATTGTTCAATTCTCACCAATGAGAGAGAACATGAGGTGTTTGGTTTTCTGTCCTTGCGATAGTTTGCTCAGAATGATGGTTTCCAGCTTCATCCATGTCCCTACAAAGGACATGAATTCATCATTTTTATGACTGCATAGTACTCCATGATGTATATGTGCCATATTTTCTTAATACAGTCTATCATTGATGGACATTTGGGTTGGTTCCAAGTCTTTGGTATTGTGAATAGTGCCGTAATAAACATATGTGTGCATGTGTCTTTATAGCAGCATGATTTATAATCCTCTGGGTATATACCCAGTAATGGGATGGCTGGGTCAAATGGTATTTCTAGTTTTAGATCCTTGAGGAATCACCACACTGCCTTCCATGATGGTTGAACTAGTTTACAGTCCCACCAACAGTGTAAAAGTGTTCCTATTTCTCCACATCCTCTCCAGCATCTGTTGTTTCCTGACTTTTTAATGATCGCCATTCTAACTGGTGTGAGATGGTATCTCATTGTGGTTTTGATTTGCATTTCTCTGATGGCCAGTGATGATGAGCATTTTTTCATGTGTCTCTTGGCTGCATGTCTTCTTTTGAGAAGTGTCTGTTCATATCCTTTGCCCACTTTTTGACGGGGTTGTTTGTTTTTTCTTGTAAATTTGTTTAAGTTCTTGGTAGATTCTGGATATTAGCCGTTTGTCAGATGGGTACATTGTAAAAATTTTCTCCCATTCTGTAGGTTGCCTGTTCACTCTGATGTAGTTTCTTTTGCCATGCAGAGCTCTTTAGTTTAATTAGATCCTATTTGTCTATTTTGGCTTTTGTTGCCATTGCTTTTGGTGTTTTAGTCATGAAGTCCTTGCCCTTGCCTATGTCCTGAATGTTATTGCCTAGGTTTTCTTCTAGGGTTTTTATGGTTTTAGGTCAAATATTTAAGTCCTTAATCCATCTTGAATTAATTTTTGTGTAAGGTAGAAGGAAGGGATCCAGTTTCAGCTCTCTACATATGGCCAGCCAGTTTTCCCAGCACCATTTATTAAATAGGGAATCTCTTCCCCATTTCTTATTTTTGTCAGGTTTGTCAAAGATCAGATGGTTGTAGATGTCTGGTGTTATTTGTGAGGCCTCTGTTCTGTTCCATTGGTCCAGGTATCTGTTTTGGTACTAATACCATGCTGTTTTGGTTACAGTAGCCTTGTAGTATAGTTTGAAGTCAGGTAGCATGATGCCTCCAGCTTTGTTCCTTTTGCTTAGGATTGTCTTGGCAATGCAGGCTCTTTTTTGGTTCCATATGAATTTTAAGGTAGTCTTTTTCCAATTCTGTGAAGAAAGTCATTGGTAGCTTGATGGGGATGGCACTGAATCTATAAATTACCTTGGGTACTATGGCCATTTGCATGATATTGATTCTTCCTATCCATGGGCATGGATTGTTCCTCCATTTGTTTGTGTCCTCTTTTATTTCATTGAGCACTGGTTTGTAGTTCTCCTTGAAGAGGTCCTTCACATCCCTTGTAAGTTGGATTCCTAGGTATTTTATTCTCTTTGAAGCAATTGTGAATGGGAGTTCACTCAAGATTTGGCTCTCTGTTTGTCTGTTATTGGTGTATAGGAATGCTTGTGATTTTTGCACATTGAATTTGTATCCTGAGACTTTGCTGAAGTTGCTTATCAGCTTAAGGAGATTTGGAGCTGAGACAATGGGGTTTTCTAAATATACAATCATGTCATCTGCAAATAGGGACCATTTGACTTCCTCTTTTCCTAACTGAATACCCTTTATTTCTTTCTCCTGTCTGATTGCCCTGGCCAGAACTTCCAACACTATGTTGAATAGGAGTGGTGAGAGAGGCCAGCCTTTACAAAGGGAAAGCTTCCAGTTTTTGCCCATTCAGTATGATATTGGCTGTGGGTTTGTCATAAATAGCTCTTATTATTTTGAGATACGTCCCATCAGTACCTAGTTTATTGTGAGTTTTTGGCATGAAGGGCTGTTGAATTTTGTCGAGGGCCTTTTCTGCGTCTATTGAGATAACCATGTGGTTTTTGTCTTTGGTTCTGTTTATATGTTGGATTACTTTTATTGATTTGCGTATGTTTAACCAGCCTTGCATCCCAGGATGAAGCCAACTTGATCATGTTGGATAAGCTTTTGATGTGCTGCTGGATTCTGTTTGCCAGTATTTTATTGAGGATTTTTGCATCAATATTCATCAGGGATATTGGTCTAAAATTCTCTTTTTTGTTGTTGTGTCTCTGCCAAGCTTTGGTATCAGGATGATGATGGCCTCTTAAAATGAGTTAGGGATGATTTCCTCTTTTTCTATTGATTGGAATAGTTTCAGAAGGAATGGTACCGGCTCCTCTTTGTACCTCTGGTAGAATTTGACTGTGAATCTGTCTGGTCCTGGACTTTTTTTGGTTGGTAGGCTACTAATTACTGCCTCAATTTCAGAGCCTGTTATTGGTCTATTCAGGGCTTCAACTTCTTCCTGGTTTAGTCTTGGGAGGGTGTATGTGTTCACGAATTTATCTGTTTCTTCTAGATTTTCTAGTTTATTTGCATAGAGGTGTTTATAGTATTCTCTGATGGTAGTTGGTATTTCTGTGGGATCAGTGGTGATATCGTCTTCATCATTTTTTATTGCGTCTATTTGATTCTTCTCTCTTTTCTTCGTTATTAGTCTTGCTAATGGTCTATCAATTCTGTTGATCTTTTCAAAAAACCAGCTCCTGGATTCATTGATTTTTTGATGAGTTTTTTGTGTCTCCATCTCCTTCAGTTCTGCTCTGATCTTAGTTATTTCTTGCCTTCTGCTAGCTTTTGAATGTGTTTGCTCTTGCTTCTCTAGTTCTTTTAATTGTGATGTTAGGGTGTCGATTTTAGACCTTTCCTGCTTTCTCTTGTGGGCATTTAGTGCTATAAATTTCCCTCTACACACTGCTTTAAATGTGTCCCAGAGATTCTGGTATGTTGTGTCTTTGTTCTCATTGGTTTCAAAGCACATCTTTATTTCTGCCTTCATTTCGTTATATACCCAGTAGTCATTCAGGAGCAGGTTGTTCAGTTCCCATGTAGTTTGGCGGTTTTGAGTGAATTTCTTAATTCTGAGTTCTAGTGTGATTGCACTGTGGTCTGAGAGACAGTTTGTTATAATTTCTTTTCTTTTACGTTTGCTGAGGAGTGCTTTACTTCCAACTATGTGGTCAATTTTGGAATAAGTGAGATGTAGTGCTGAGAAGAATGTATATTCTGTTGATTCGGGGTGGAGAGTTCTGTAAATGTCTATTAGGGCCACTTGGTGCAAAGCTGAGTTCAATTCCTGGATATCCTTGTTAACTTTCTGTCTCGTTGATCTCTCTAACATTGACGGTGGGATGTTAAAGTTTCCCATTATTATTGTGTAGGAGTCTAAGTCTCTCTGTAGGTGTCTAAGGACTTGCTTTATGAATCTGGGTGCTCCTGTATTGGGTGCATATATAACTATTATGCATATTTAACTATTGTAAAAATAGTTAGCTCTTCTTGTTGAATTGATCCCTTTACCATTATGTAATGGCCTTCTTTGTCTCTTTTGATTTTTGTTGGTTTAAAGTCTGTTTTATCAGAGACTAGGATTGCAACCCCTGCTTTTTTTTGTTTTCCATTTGCTTGGTAGATCTTCCTCCATCCCTTTATTTTGAGCCTATGTGCGTCTCTGCACGTGAGATGGGTCTTCTGATTACAGCACACTGATGGGTCTTGACTCTTTATCCAATTTGCCAGTCTGTGTCTTTTAATTGGAGCATTTAGCCCATTTACATTTAAGTTTAATATTGTTATTTGTGAATTTGGTCCTGTCGTTATGATTTTAGCTGGTTATTTTGCTCATTAGTTGATGCAGTTTCTTTCTAGTATCGATGGGCTTTACAATTTGGCATGTTTTTTCAGTGGCTGGTGCCAGTTGTTCCTTTCCATGTTTAGTGCTTCCTTCAGGGGCTCTTGCAAGGCAGGCCTGGTGGTAACAAAATTTCTCAGCATTTGTTTGTCTGTAAAGGATTTTATTTCTCCTTCACCTATGAAGCTTAGTTTGGCTGGATATGAAATTCTGGGTTGAAAATTCTTTCCTTTAAGAATGTTGAATATTGGCCCCCACTCTCTTCTGGCTTGTAGAGTTTCTGCCAAGAGATCTGCTGTTACTCTGATGGGCTTCCCTTGTGGGTAACCTGACTTTTCTCTCTGGCTGCCCTTAACATTTTTTCCTTCATTTCAACTTTGGTGAATCTGACAATGAAGTGTCTTGGACTTACTCTTCTCAAGGAGTATCTTTATGGTGTTCTCTGTATTTCCTGAATTTGAATGTTGGCCTGCCTTGCTAGGTTGGAGAAGTTCTCCTGGATAATATCCTGAAGAATGTTTTCCAACTTGGCTCCATTATCCCCGTCACTTTCAGGTACACCAATCAAACGTAGATTTGGTCTTTTTACATAGTCACATATTTCTTGGAGGTTTTGTTCGTTTCTTTTTACTCTTTTTTTCTCTAACATTGTCTTCTCGCTTTATTTCATTAATTTAATCTTCAATCACCGATATCCTTTCTTCCACGTGATGAAATTGGCTATTGAATCTTTTGCATGCATCACGAAGTTCTCATGCCATGGTTTTCAGCTCCATCAGGTCGCTTAAGGTCTTCTCTACACTGTTTATTCTAGTTAGCCATTCATCTAATCTTTTTTCAAGGTTTTTAGCCCGTGGCTACAGCAGTCTCAACCCCCCAAACCCCTGTAGCTGCTGCAGGCTGGACCTCCAGCCTCTGAAATAAACATCAGTGATGCTTGAGTCAGTAACAGTGTTCCTCCTAAAAGAGAACGTCAGGAGCTCAACCTTTGCTTAAGTAAGGTGGATGTACCTCGTTTTACTCTACAAAACTGCTGCTTTCTGGAAAATGTCAATAGCCATATCATGTTTCCTGTATGGTAACTGATTAAATGCTGTCAAAAACCAGACGGATCCGGCCGGGCACTGTGGCTCACGCCTGTAATTCCAGCACTTTGGGCAGGAGAATGGCATGAACCCAGGAGGCAGAGCTTGCAGTGAGCCGAGATCGCACCACTGCACTCCAGCCTGGGAGACACAGCGAGACTCCGTCTCAAAACAAACAAACAAAAAAAACGCAGACGGATTCTTTTGGTTCTGATGTTATCTGACGCGTCATTGAAAAACACATACACTGCCAGGTTTAGTGTAGCAGTGCAGAAGTGTGCAGGGCAGTAGCCTGAGACAGGTTCCTGTAGGCACTGCCCTGAGCCTACAAGATTGGGCGGGGAAAAGGACTAATTCTCCGCCCTCCCCCGGCAATCTTGTAGGAAGTGTGCCAAAACAAAGTGATTTATTTTTGTTTATTTATTTATTTATTTATTTATTATTATTATTTTTTTGAGATGGAGTCTCGCTTTGTTGCCCAGGCTGGAGTGCAGTAGGGTGATTTTGGCTCACTGCAGCCCCTGCCTTCTTCGTTCAAGTGATTCTCCTACCTCTGCCACCCAAGTAACTGGGATTACAGGTGTGTGCCACCTTGCCTGGCTAATTTTTGTATTTTTTGTAGAGACAGGGTTTCACCATGTTGACCAGGCTGGTCTTGAACTCTTGACATCAAGTGATCCATTCACCTTGGCCTGTCAAAGTGCTGGGATTACAGGCATGAGTCACCACACCTGGCCCAAAACAAAGTGATTTTTTTTTTTTTTTTGAGACCGAGTCTCACTCTGTCGCCCAGGCTGGAGTGCAGTGGCACAATCTTGGCTCACTGCAATATCCACCTCCTGGGTTCATGCCATTCTCCTGCCTCAGCCTCCCAAGTAGCTGGGACTACAGGTGCCTACCACCACGCCCAGCTAATTTTTTGTATTTTTAGTAGAGACGGGGTTTCACTGTGTTAGCCAGGGTGGTCTTGAACTCCTGACCTCGTGATCCACCTGGCTTGGCCTCCCAAAGTGCTGGGATTATAGGTGTGAGCCACAGCGCCCTGCCAACAAAGAGATTTTTAAAGAGCTTTTTATTTATTGAAGCAGTATGATTTCCACACACTGCATTTCAAGGAAGGAGCCATAAATATTGTATAATTCCCTCTAAATACCAAATTACCTTTTTTCAAACAGGAAGAAAAAAGATTTTAAAAAGTATATCTCATAGTAATTTTTCTGGTGGATAAATGTATATGAAATTGCTTTGAAGGATGAGGTAATCAGAAGGCATTTTATAGGTTTAAAGATATAGGTTAAAATATATTTTTTTCATAGGTTAGTCATATTGAATAAAAGGATTTTTAAAAACCAACCATAACATTTCTTAGTGTAAGAGATTGTTGATTTTTTTCTTTTGGACTGAAGCCATTGGAGGGCAATTTAAATCAAGTTGGTAGAAATTTGCTCTTCTTTAAAATGGTGTTTTTAAAAATGTCCTATCCACTTTGCTAAAGTGGAGTGGCATTTTATTGCGGATTTATTTACATGTTGTTAATGTCTCCTTTTGAAATATTTTTTAAGAAATAAAATGTCCCAATCTGTTGATGCGTTTCAGTCTCCTTTCCCTGAAGGTTCAGAGAAAAATAGGAAGTAGACACATCTATATTAATGTGTACATTCAAAATGAACAGTCAGCTCTAATTTTAGGCCTATCAACCTTGACAGCTCGTTTTTAATCACTTGGATTTGAACAGAAATGCAAATACAGGAATGAGAAGTAAAGAACTCGCAATTTAGAAGTCACATCAGTGCTAAAATTGCTCGAGAAGTGCATAGATTTGTAATTTGTTCATTACGTTCTGATTCCAGAAATCTATGGTTTTATTAAAAACGGAAAGCAGAAACCATCTAGAATGTGCCATTCTGTATAAATAGTGTGCTTCTCTGTAAATGTCCCATCTGAGAAGCCACAGATGTCTCCTACACAGAGATTCCTAAACTTGCCTGTGAGTGGAGTGTTCGCCCACCCTCCAGCACTGAGACAGTGAAGGCTCGTAAGTAAATGAAGTCTTCTAGCATCTTTCTCCGTAATTCCTTGTTGGACGAGATAGGCCTTTTGGAAGCTCCATAAAGAGCTTTCTTCACTCCCAGATCAAAGTTAGTCAAGTACTGTGTACCAGTTGAGTGATAATATAGTTTCACCATGACACAAATGGAGGATGGGATGTAAGAGTCCAAAATGTATACCTTCTGGAAGCCGAATGAAACTCAGTATTCTACAGTCATATGTGACATTAACACAGAAATGACAGAACGTTTAGCCTGGTGAGCCCTATATTTTATCTTCTAGAGGAAGCAGGACAGTGGGTGGCTGGGCGCAGTCTCCCAGTGTTTCATGAAACGCCTCTCTTTGAGCTCCTGATACCGGATTGCGTGCCGCTGGCGGTCATCCATCTTCCAGGCTAGCAAACCCTGTATGACCAATTCCTCTGCAAAGCATGGTCATAAAATTTTTCAGTGGTAACTGCAGAATGCTCATTTCATGAAACATCATGAACTGATGCATTATGATCAATGTTTAATCAAAGGCAAGAATTAAAATATACAGCAACGGCATGTCGTGGAGGGAGAGACACTGTTGAAATGCCGGTGCTCACCTGTCGCAAAGCAGGTCCAGCTGGGTGGCTAATGGTCCTGGCCATGTTCATGGTGCGGCTTTTATGCAATGACTTCAGGCTTCGCTGGACACATCCTCCACCCCACTTCCACCCCACTCCACCCAGCTGGCCCTCGTCCTGTGAAAACTCCACATTAGCACTAATTCCTCTGTGCTGGAATTCTCTGACAATGGTGCTTGAACTCACCAGGCAGGGAGACCTAAGCCACCTACTCGAGAGCCAGCGCTAGGTGCTAGGTGTCTCAGATGCTAGATGTCTCAGAGACAGTGGCCTATGGAGGGTGCTCTGCGTTGGCCCCAAATTCCAGGGCAGAGTAGTGGCATTATTCCCTCTGCAACCTTTGAAGGTAGAAGTTTAGGAGTGGGATGGCAGCCGCCCGCTCTGGAAACAGTTCCAGGGCAGTTGACGCCTCATTAGTGCTCAGCTTAGTCATAGAAGAACCCTGGAGAGAATTGGAATGCATCATTATTTATATGGCCGATAGAAGGGAGACACATGTCACTTGTTTGGTGCCAGTTCTTCTTCATGTTTTATGAATAATGCTATAATAAGGGGAAAATTAAAACAACAGTGTGCCGCGAAGTACTCTGACTTAGGAGGGAATTCAGGAAGAAGGAAAGTCTCGCTTTAAAGGCCAAAGCCTGAAAATATCCAGGGCCCTGATGAATGCTGTCTATTTCAGCATTTGTCCCCATCTCCCCTGTGCTATATTTTCTACGCCCTGCATTCAGGCCCCTTCTGCGCATTCCACGCGGCTGTGATGGGTGTGCTCCTGTGATACGAATGGGCTGTCTCCACTCCCATTTTCCAACATGAGCCAGTGGTAGTTATAAGTTCTTGATGGAGTTATTTTGGCAGTCGAGAGGCTGACAAGCCATTTTTTCCTCTGTCATCTAACACTTCCTTTCTCTTTTCTTTTCTTTTCTGCTTTCTCCTTCCCGAGGACTCCTGTACGCACACAGGTGTACTCGTGGCAGGGTCCTCTGGTGTGACACGTTCTTTTTAAAACACAATTCGATGACTTCATCTAGTTCTTCCTCAACAGGTAACTCCCTGCATCGTTGGCATTATATTTGATATGGGCGAAAGACTGCCATTGTTCCCTGATACCTTTCAGAGATGTTGTATCCTTGAACAAAAACACTTTTACGGGGAAATGCCTAAATCAGTATTTATGGAAGACTTGTGGTCTATTATTATAGAAAATGGCTAGACTTAATCTCTCTGTATATTAATATTTCTAAGTTAATGAGCCAATCATTTAAATTCCATTCTTGAGGTAAGCGGTTTTTTGTTTGTTTGTTAGTTTTTAAGAAAGAAATGTATATTTAAGCATTATCTACCACTACCAAATGTTCTCTAGGCCTTTAAGTTGCATCTCAGGGGCATTGGCATATTGACAAGATTATGGTAAACAGTATTTTTAAATGCCAGGTAATGTACTTTTGATATTAATGTAAACATTATTTGATATTAATGTTTACATTAATATCAAAATTGAAAAAATACGTAAAGTACCATTTAAAATGCCATATTTGGTAAAACTTAAAATATATACATACACATCAGTTTATAAGAATATATGTATAAACACATACCTATATATAGGCATACATTTGCACATACACAAATGTATATGTACACGTAATTTTTAAAAAGATTATGCCTTTTGCTTGGCATTTCCATTTTTTTATTTCATAGGATCTCAGTCCTCTATCACTTTGCTGGAGTGGATTGGTTTCTTAGTGGGTTCCTATGGGGTTATTACCACTAGGGGGTTATTACTATTTTATTTGCTGGTGTTGAAACCCTGACTACTTTTTCTTGAGGATGGGTTTGAATGTAAATTAAAGATGTTAAATAGCAATAGGATAAATGACTCACATCCTCTGCAGATTTCAACATGTACTTTTATTTATTTTGTTTGATCTCTAATTCCTTTAACGTACACGTTTTAACTCATCCTACCAAGAATTAGATTTCATCTAAAAATAAAATTTCTGTGAATGTTTATAGCTAATTGAGCTGTGTCTTTCCTGCCTCCAAGTTACACTCTCTAGTGTGAATGCTTTTGCTTCTGAGTAAATGTCAGCAAACAAACATCTTGTGTTGAAATGAAATAAAGCCTCCTAAGAGCATACACTATTCAGTATTGTGTTTAAGTCTGTAATCTTTCTAAATGTTTTTTACTCTGTGCATCTAATTTCTCGCATATTTTAGTTTGATTTAGAGGTTTGTGGAATCTTTGTGATATTTATTTACTTAGCAAAAAAACTTATTATTATAAACTAAATTAATATTGTATTGATTACAATATTTTAAAATTCATATTGTGTTAAATTATTTTCAATTGAACTTTGATCATGATCACTTACTCTGATAACCAAAATATATCCCATAGGTCTTTTTATTTTATATTATTAGAGCTATTTTTGCTTAAAATATGGACTGGGAAAATGTCATTGAGCTTGTGTACAGGGAAGGGCAATTGCCTGGATACTCCACAACAGTGCTCTTCCATCCAAAAATGGCATCACCTCTTACTGGCCAGGTCGCTCTGAGGAATATCTTTAGCTTGTGAAGTGAGAAGCATGGGGACAGCTGGGGCTGACAGATGCACATTGTCAGCACCAAGCTGCACATGCTGCAGCCCAGCACCTTTCATGTCTATGATTAAAATTAAGAAATGGAGAAAAATACTCATGGAAGTGAACTGGTCGACTGCAATGCATTTAAGGCAATTACTCCTTGAGGCTAGTGCTAATAGATATTAACGTGTAGATGAAGCCCCAATAATGAAAATAGGCCAGGTGCAGTGGCTCACGCCTGTAATCCCAGCACTTTGGGAGGCTGAGGTGGGCAGATCGCCTGAGGTCAGGAGTTCGAGACCAGCTTGACCAACATGGTGAAACCCCGTCCCTAATAAAAATACAAAAATTAGCCGGGTGTGGTGACACACACCTATAATCTCAGCTACTCAGGAGGCTGAGGCAGGAGAATCACTTGAACCAGGGAGGCAGAGGTTGCAGTGAGCCGAGATTGCGCCACTGCACTCCAGTCAGGGCAACAGAGTGAGACTCTGTCTCAAAAAATAATAATAATAATCAAACTAATTTGGTTCTGAAAAAGCAATGAACAGCAGTGGAACAGAACAGCAAGTTACTAAAATAATCAACTAAAAAGGTAATTTACAATGTAATACAGATAAACTCTTCAAATAAATAGGGGAAATAAGGATAATTTATGAAAATGCACAACAAAATTATAGACTGACCCTTCTTTCTTTATAAAGGCCAGTCTAAGTAAGGGAGCATGAGTCTGGGTGGGAAGAGAAATCTGTTTACTTCTTCTTTTTTTTTTTTTCTTTCATACTTTAAGTTCTAGGGTACATGTGCACAATGTGCAGGTTTGTTACATATGTGTACATGTGCCATGTTGGTGTGCTGCACCCATTAACATGTCATTTACATTAGGTATATCTCCTAATGCTATCCCTCCCCCCTCCTCCGACTCCACCACATGCCCAGGTGTGTGATGTTCCCCACCCTGTGTCCAAGTGTTCTCATTGTTCAATTACCACCTATGAGTGTGAACATGCAGTGTTTGGTTTTCTGTCCTTGTGATAGTTTGCTCAGAATGATGGTTTCTAGCTTCATCCATGTCCCTACAAAGGACATGAACTCATCCTTTTTTATGCCTGTATGGTGCATATGTGCCACATTTTCTTAATCCAGTCTATCGTTGATGGACATTTGGGTTGGTTCCAAGTCTTTCCTATTGTGAAGAGTGCTGCAATAAACATACCTGTGCATATGTCTTTAGAGTAGCATGATTTATAATCCTTTGGGAATTTACTCAGTAATGGGATGGCTGGGTCAAAAGGTATTTCTAGTTATACATCCTTGAGGAATCACCACACTGTCTTCCACAATGGTTGAACTAGTTTACACTCCCACCAACAGTGTAAAAGTGTTCCCATTTTGCCACATCTTCTGCAGGACCTATTGTTTCCTGACTTTTTAACAATCACCATTGGCCGGGCGTGGTGGCTCAAGCCTGTAATCCCAGCACTTTGGGAGGCCGAGACGGGCGGATCACGAGGTCAGGAGATCGAGACCATCCTGGCTAACACGGTGAAACCCCGTCTCTACTAAAAAATACAAAAAACTAGCCGGGCGAGGTGGCGGGCGCCTGTAGTCCCAGCTACTTGGGAGGCTGAGGCAGGAGAATGGCGTAAACCCGGGAGGCGGAGCTTGCAGTGAGCCGAGATCGTGCCACTGCACTCCAGCCTGGGTGACAGAGCCAGACTCCGTCTCAAAAAAAAAAAAAAACAAAAAAAACAAAAAAACAATCACCATTGTAACTGGTGTGAGCTGGTATCTCATTGTGGTTTTAATTTGCATTTCTCTGATGACCAGTGATGATGAGCATTTTTTCTTGTGTCTGTTGGCTGCATAAATGTCTTCTTTTGAGAAGTGTCTGTTCATATCCTTTGCTCACTTTTTGATGGGGTTGTTTGTTTTTTCTTGTAAATTTGTTTAAGTTCTTGGTAGATTCTGCATATTAGCCCTTTGTCAGATGGGTAAATTGCAAAAATTTTCTCCCATTCTGTAGGTTGCCTGTTCACTCCGATGTAATTTCTTTTGCTGTGCAGAAGCTCTTTAGTTTAATTAGATCCCATTTGTCTATTTTGGCTTTTGTTGCCGTGTTTTTGGTGTTTTAGTCATGAAGTGCTCACCCATGCCTATGTCCTGAATGTTATTGCCTAGGTTTTCTTCTAGGGTTTTTATGGTTTTAGGTCAAATATTTAAGTCCTTAATCCATCTTGAATTAATTTTTGTATAAGGTGGAAGGAAGGGATCCAGTTTCAGCTTTCTACATATGGCCAGCCAGTTTTCCCAGCACCATTTATTAAATAGGGAATCTCTTCCCCATTTCTTCTTTTTGTCAGGTTTGTCAAAGATCAGATGGTTGTAGATGTCTGGTGTTATTTGTGAGGCCTCTGTTCTGTTCCATTGGTCCAGGTATCTGTTTTGGTACTAGTACCATGCTGTTTTGGTTACGGTAGCCTTGTAGTATAGTTTGAAGTCAGGTAGCATGATGCCTCCAGCTTTGTTCCTTTTGCTTAGGATTGTCTTGGCAATGCAGGCTCTTTTTTAGTTCCATATGAATTTTAAGGTAGTCTTTTTCCAATTCTGTGAAGAAAGTCATTGGTAGCTTGATGGGGATGGCACTGAATCTATAAATTACCTTGGGTAGCATGGCCATTTGCATGATATTGATTCTTCCCATCCATGGGCATGGATTGTTCCTCCATTTGTTTGTGTCCTCTTTTATTTCATTGAGCACTGGTTTGTAGTTCTCCTTGAAGAGGTCCTTCACATCCCTTGTAAGTTGGATTCCTAGGTATTTTATTCTGTTTGAAGCAATTGTGAATGGGAGTTCACTCAAGATTTGGCTCTCTGTTTGTCTGTTATTGGTGTATAGGAATGCTTGTGATTTTTGCACATTGAATTTGTATCCTGAGACTTTGCTGAAGTTGCTTATCAGCTTAAGGAGAGTTAGGGTTGAGACAATGGGGTTTTCTAAATATACAATCATGTCATCTGCAAATAGGGACCATTTGACTTCCTCTTTTCCTAACTGAATACCCTTTATTTCTTTCTCCTGTCTGATTGCCCTGGCCAGAACTTCCAACATTATGTTGAATAGGAATGGTGAGAGAGGGCATCCCTGTCTTGTGCTAGTTTTTAAAGGGAATGCTTCCAGTTTTTGCCCATTCAGTATGATATTGGCTGTGGGTTTGTCATAAATAGCTCTTATTATTTTGAGATACGTCCCATCAATATCTAGTTTATTGAGAGTTTTTAGCATGAAGCACTGTTGAATTTTGTCAAAGGCCTTTTGTGCATCTATTGAGATAACCATGTGGTTTTTGTCTTTGGTTCTGTTTATATGCTGGATTATGTTTACTGATTTGCAAATGTTGAACCAGCCTTGCATTCCAAGGATGAAGCCAACTTGATTGTGGTGGATAAGCATTTTGATGTGCTGCTGGATTCGGCTTGCCAGTATTTTATTGAGGATTTTTGCATGAATGTTCATCAGGGATATTGGTCTGAAATTCCCTTTTTTTGTTGTTGTCGTTGTTGTTGTTGTTGTTGTTGTTGTGTCTCTGCCAGGCTTTGGTATCAGGATGATGCTGGCTTCGTAAAATGAGTTATGGACGATTCCCTTTTTTTCTATTCATTGGAATAGTTTCAGAAGGAATGGTGCCAACTCCTCTTTATACCTCTGGTAGAATTCGACTGTGAATCCTCTGGTCCTGGACTTTTTTTGGTTGCTAGGCTATTAATTATTGCCTCAATTTCAGAGCCTGTTATTGGTCTATTCAGGGATTCAACTTCTTCCTGGTTTAGTCTTGGGAGGGCATATGTGTCCAGGAATTTATCTGTTTCTTCTAGATTTTCTAGTTTATTTGCATAGAGGTGTTTATAGTATTCTCTGATGGTAGTTGGTATTTCTGTGGGATCAGTGGTGATATCCTCTTTATCATTTTTTATTGTGTCTATTTGATTCTTCTCTCTTTTCTTCTTTATTAGTCTTGCTAGTGGTCTATCAATTCTGTTGATCTTTTCAAAAAACCAGCTCCTGGATTCATTGATTTTTTGATGAGTTTTTGTGTCTCCATCTCCTTCAGTTCTGCTCTGATCTTAGTTATTTCTTGCCTTCTGCTAGCTTTTGAATGTGTTTGCTCTTGCTTCTCTAGTTCTTTTAATTGTGATGTAAGGGTGTCAATTTTAGACCGTTCCTGCTTTCTCTTGTGGGCATTTAGTGCTATAAATTTCCCTCTACACACTGCTTTAAATGTGTCCCAGAGATTCTGGTATGTTGTGTCTTTGTCCTCATTGGTTTCAAAGCACATCTTTATTTCTGCCTTCATTTCGTTTTGTACCCAGTAGTCATTCAGGAGCAGGTTGTTCAGTTCCCATGTAGTTTGGTGGTTTTGAGTGAGTTTCTTAATTCTGAGTTCTAGTTTGATTGCACTGTGGTCTGAGAGACAGTTTGTTGTAATTTCTTTTCTTTTACGTTTGCTGAGGAGTGCTTTACTTCCAACTATGTGGTCAATTTTGGAAGAAGTGTGATGTGGTGCTGAGAAGAATGTATATTCTGTTGATTTGGCATGGAGAGTTCTGTAGATATCTATTAGGTCCACTTGGTGCAGAGCTGATTTCAAGTCCTGGATATCCTTGTAACTTTCTGTGTCATTGATCTTTCTAATATTGACAATGGGGTGTTAAAGTCTCCCATTATTATTGTGTAGGAGTCTAAGTCTCTCTGTAGGTGTCTAAGGACTTGCCTTATGAATCTGGGTGCTCCTGTATTGGGTGCATATATATTTAGGATAGTTAGCTCTTCTTGTTGAATTGATCCCTTTACCATTATGTAATGGCCTTCTTTGTCTCTTTTGATCTTTGTTGGTTTAAAGTCTGTTTTATTAGAGACTAGGATTGCAACCCCTGCTTTTTTTTTGTTTTCCATTTGCTTGGTAGATCTTCCTCCATACCTTTGTTTTGAGCCTATGTATGTCTCTACACATGAGATGGGTCTTTTGAATACAGCACACTGGTAGGTCTTGACTCTTTATCCAATTTGCTAATCTGTGTCTTTTAATTGGAGCATTTAGCCCATCTACATATAAGGTTAATATCATTATGTGTGAATTTGATCCTGTCATTATGATATTAACTGGTTATTTTGCTTATTACTTGATGCAGTTTCTTCCTAGCATTGATGGTCTTTACAATTTGGCATGTTTTTGCAGTGGCTGGTGCCAGTTGTTCCTTTCCATGTTTAGTGCTTCCTTCAGGAGCTCTTGCAAGGCAGGCCTGGTGGTAACAAAATCTCTCAGCATTTGTTTGTAAAAGATTTTATTTCTCCTTCACCTATGAAGCTTAGTTTGGCTGGATATGAAATTCTGGGTTGAAAATTCTTTCCTTTAAGAATGTTGAATATTGGCCCCCACTCTCTTCTGGCTTGTAGAGTTTCTGCCGAGAGATCTTCTCTTTGTCTGATGGGCTTCCCTTTGTGGGTAACCCAACCTTTCTGTCTGGCTGCCCTTAACATTTTTTCCTTCATTTCAACTTTGGTGAATCTGACAATTATGTGTCTTGGACTTGGTCTTCTCAAGGAGTATCTTTGTGGTGTTCTTTGTATGTCCTGAATTTGAATGTTGGCCTCCCTTGCTAGGTTGAGGAAGTTCTTCTGGATAATATCCTGAAGAGTGTTTCCCAACTTGGTTCCATTCTCCCTGTCACTTTCAGGTACATCAATCAAATGTAGATTTTGTCTTTTCACATAGTCCCATATTTCCTGGAGGGTTTGTTCATTTTTTTTTTTTTCACTCTTTTTTCTCTAAACTTCTCTTCTCACTTCATTTCATTCATTTGAAATTCAGTCACTGATACCCTTTCTTCCGCTTGATCGAATTGGCTACTGAAGCTTGTGTATGCATCACATAGTTCTCACGCCATGGTTTTTAGCTCTGTGAAGTCTTTTAAGGTCTTCTCTATGCTCTTTATTCTAGTTAGCCATTCGTCTAATCTTTTTTCAAGGTTTTTAGCTTCCTTGTAATGGGTTCAAACATCTTCCTTTAGCTCAGAGAAGTTTGTTATTACTGACCTGAAGCCTACTTTTGTCAACTCGTAAAAGTCATTCTCTGTCCAGCTTTGTTCTGTTGCTGGCAAGGACCTGCGATCCTTTGGAGGAGAAGAGGCACTCTGGTTTTAGAATTTTCAGCTTTTCTGCTCTGGTTTCTCCCCATCTTTGTGGTTTTATCTACCTTTGGTCTTTGATGTTGGTGACCTACAGATGGGGTTTTGGTGTGGATGTCCTTTTTGTTCATGTTGATGCTATTCCTTTCTGTTTCTTAGTTTTCCTTCTCAGTCAGGACCCTCAGCTGCAGGTCTGTTGGAGTTTGCAGGAGGTCCACTCCAGACCCTGTTTGCCTGGGTATCACCAGCGGAGGCTGCCAAACAGCAAATATTGCTGATTGATCCTTCCTCTGGAAGCTTCATGTCAGAGGGGTACCCGGCTGTGTGAGGTGTCATTTGGCCTAGGCTACATGGGGATCAGGGACCCACTTGAGGAGGCAGTCTGTCTGTTCTCAGAACTCAAACTCCAAGTTGGGAGAACTACTGCTCTCTTCAGAGCTGTCAGACAGGGAGGTTTAAGTCTGCAGAAGTTTCTGCTGCCTTTTGTTCAGCTATGCCCTGTGCCCAGAGGTGGAATCTACAGAGAGAGGCAGGCCTCATTGAGCTGCGGTGGACTCCACCCAGTTGAGTTTCTGGTTGCTTTATTTACCTACTCAAGCCTCAGCAATGGCAGACACCCCTCCCCCAGCCCAGGCTGCAGCCTGGCAGTTTGATCTCAGACTGCTGCACTAGCAGTGAGCAGGGCTCTGTGGGCGTGGGACCAGTGGAGCCAGGCACAGGATATATCTCCTGGTGTGCTGTTTGCTAAGACCATTGGAAAAGTGCAGTATTAGGGTGAGAGTGTCCCGATTTTCCAGGTACCATCTGTCATTGCTTCCTGTGATTAGGAAAGGGAAATCCCCCAACCCCTTGCTCTTCCCAGGTGAGGTGATGCCCCTCCCTGCTTTGGCTCGCCCTCCGTGGTCTGCACCCACTGTCCAACCAGTCCCAGTGAGATGAACCAGGTACCTCAGTTGGAAATGCAGAAATCACCCGTCTTCTGTGTCGATCCTGCTGGGAGCTGCAGACCAGAGCTGTTCCTATTTGGCCATTTTGGATCTAAGACTTAGTTGAAGGTATTTTTATCTCTCAAATTGGGATTTTCTTTTTCTAAAGTCAGTTTCACAAGAGGAGAAGCTGGGAGGCTTCAGTGGGCCCCTCCTGGTACCTTAGCTTGGGTTTCAGGCAACTCCTTCAGGGTCTGAGTCTTCTCTGTGGCCCCACGTGTTTGGGCACCAGATTATTGTCAACAAAAAGAGTCAAACACTGTAAAATATTTGAAGAGATTTATTCTGAACCAAATATGAGTGACCATGGCCCGTGACACAGCCCTCAAGAGGTCCTGAGAATGTGTGCCCCCTGTTTACTTCTTACATCATAAGCAATTCTAGGCCTGTTGAGGAGTAAAGCAAAATAAAATAAAAATAAAATGAAATCAAGCCCTAAGAGACCAAAAATAAAAAATGTTATGCATGAATTTATTTAAAATCTTCCAATATGGAAAGTCTTTTAAGCAAGACACTAAACTGAAAAGCCATAAAAGAAAATTGAAATATTTTGTTACTTATAAAATTAACATTTTAGCATGGGAAAAAAAATCTTAACTAAAGTCAAACAACAAATGACAAACTGAGAAGCAGTATTTGTGACCTATATTGTGAATAAAGAGCTAATTTTCTTAATCTACAAAAAGCTCATAAAATAAATAAAAGACAAACAGCCCACTAGGAAATCAAGCAAAGTAATTCAACATGAATTTCATGTCAAAGAAAGTCTACTGACTGATTAACCTAAGAAAATCTTATGCATAGTTAAAGAAATGCAAATAAATATAATGACATACCATTATTTTCATCTAACTGGCTGAGAATTTGACAGCATCCACTGCTAGCCTAAATGTGAAATTTGAAACTGCAGCTGCTGTTGGTCAGAATATAACTTAGGACAACAATTTTTATGAGCTATATTCTAATATTTTAAAATAAAAAATTATAAACCAAGAGATCTGCTTTCAGCGATGAGAAAGCCCCTTGTTTCAGACTTAAGAGTTACAGTTAGATATAGTCAAATAACAGCTACAAGCATAGCAGTTACAGTATACATACATAACTGTTACAAAATATTTCTTAAACAACTATTTGAATACACTAGAAAGTGACCAAAATAAGGCAGAAAGTGGAAAGGGTTGATCTCTAAACGAAGGAAACACATTTGGTGAGATTTGCCTTTATATAGCCTTTTCCTTGAAGTTTTGTGCTGTGGGGTAGCTGGAGATGAAGCAGGAATCCACAGACTTAATTGGTGTGAGTATTCAAAGGATAGAATTCAGGCTTGCCCCTGTGGCTGGAAGGTAAGGGTGGGCTGGAAGAAGATATTCTGAAAAAGAGGGAGCTGCAGAGACCCAAAATCCAAATATGAACTCCATTCAAATTCTTCGTGAACATCTGAAATACCCATGCATAAGAAGGAGAACTGAGAGAAAGCAACAGATGGGAGATGGAAAAAAAATGAGTGGAGATTTTAGCTTCAGCCCACCCCAGGGAAGTCAGAGTCTACGGTTTAATTCAGCCACATTTATTGCATGCTAGGAAAAATATCAAAAATCTTCAAAGCAACAAAACAGAATCCAGAGTCTGTATGATTATCATCCACTTATTTGTTCAGCATATATTGAAAAGTTGCTAGACATGGGAAGAAACAGGCAGACATGACCCATAGTGAGGAGGAAATAAAGGCAATAGAACAAGAGAGCTTTATACAAAATTTAAAGCAGTTGATGTAAAAATGTTTAAAGACTTAAATAAAAATGTAGCATTATTAATAAATTGATAGGAATCTTGGGAGAGAGGTGGAAACTTTAAAAACAGACGAACTGATAATTCCAGAACTGAAAACAATATCTGAAATATATAATTCACAGGTTAGACTTTACAGCAGATTGGCACCAGCAAGAAAAAAAAAATCGCTAAACTTGAAGACAAATGAAGGGAAATTATCCAGCTTAATTTTTAAACTGATTTATTTGCCTTCTTATTGAGCTGTCAAAGTTCTTTATGTATTTTTACATACTTAATGTCCTCCCAGAGAAAGACATATTGACTAGATAATAAGGAAAACTAATACTTTATAAATATTTTCCATCTATCTGAAAATACATGTAGCATTGCACACATGTACATCTTTACAAAAGAATAGAAAAATTTTTAAATTTTAAAGTTGGGGTTACATTTTTCTAAATGATTAAATGATTGTGTGGGACTCTGGCAGCAATTAAATTCTTGTCTTCCAGCCATACGCACTCTACTTTCTCTGCTTTGTGATGCTGGGGCTGGGACCCAACAAACCGCGTGTCAGTTTTGCCAGCTGCTCCCTGTGGGAACTGCCAATAGAGGGCGCTAGCGGGAGGATGCAAGGCTGAGAGATGGAGACTGTTGATGGACTCTGTTTCCCGTTCCTATCAGCATCAGTCTGTTCCAGAAGAAGCAGCTGATTCGTTTTCAGTTCTTCCACCAACGTCCCCAGAATCAGCCTCACCATGTCACCTCTAACGTTACCTGCCCCACCAGCCAAGCAGCCCCTCCTGCTTAAAAATCCGGGTACCAGTCCCACAGAGACCTTCCTCCAAGCTTCTAAGCTTTGATAATTCTGCTTCCTTTTGTTCTCCGCTCTCTAAACCTTCATGTATACTTTTTGTCTTTTCAGTTCTATAATACCTGGTTAATAATTATTTATATTAAATTTCCTTGTTAAAATAACTGGAGTGCCATTTGCAGGTCCAGCTCCTGACTGGACCCTGACTGCTAGGCCATCTGGATCACAGGTCGAATTCTTCGATTTTCATTTCCACCCTCGGTCTACTTGCCATTTTAATAAGCACCAAGGAGCAAGGTGTCTTTTGACTTCTCTTGGTTTAGTCTCCAGTTGGCAAAGGAGTAAAGCAATGTGGAGCTGGTGGTGAGGAATCGAACGCTCATCCCTGAGGGATTCTGTGGTTGTCTCTGTCTTCACCAGAGTTTCAAATATGAGAATTCTCTCAATCCAGAGGGCAGTTTTAAGGGGCTATTCTGAACCTGGTTAGAATTAAATCTCAGACTCACCAGGGCATTATCATGCTACCTCTTCAATAGTTCCAGCAGTCTGGACTGAGGTTGGACTAAATAAGAAAAATAATACACCGTCTCTACTAAAAATACAAAAATTAGCTGGGCGCCTGTAGTCCCAGCTATTCAGGAGGCTGAGGCAGGAGAATGGCGTGAACCTGGGAGGCAGAGCTTGCAGTGAGCCGAGATCGCGCCACTGCACTCCAGCCTGGGCGACAGAGCGAGACTCCGTCTCAAAAAAAAAAAAAAAAAGAAAGAAAAGAGAAATATTAACTAATTATTTCTGATTCTGCCTGGCCTTCTCTGTTACTCCCTCATCCCACCCCACCATTTGCTGTCCTGCCTCTTTGAATTAGTTTTCATAAAGCACTGGGGAATTTTTTTTTTTTTTTCTTTGAGACAAGTTCTTACTCCCATGCCCAGGCTGGAGTGCAGTGTTGCCATCATGGTTCACTGTACCCTTAACTTCCCGGGTTCAGGTGATCCTCCCACCTCAGCCTCCCAAGGAGCTTGGGCTACAGGCGTGCACCACCATGCCTGGCTAAATTTTTGTTTTGTTTTGTTTTGTGAGATGGGGTTTCACCACATTGCCCAGGGTGGTCTCAAACTCCTGGGCTCAAGCGACTCAGCCTGACTCAGCCTCCCAAAGTGCTGGGATTACAAGCGTGAGCCACCATGCCTGGCCCACCTGGGATCTTTCAAACTGCAATTCTGATCACTTTGTTCTCCTGCTTCAGAGCTTTAGGATGTGTCTATTTACATTTAAGAAAAAACTACAGATCTATGCCATATCCAAAAGGCCCTGCCTGGTTGGCTCCTGGTCCCGCTGCTGCCATGTCACCTGCCAGCCACTATTGGTCCCTCTTCCCAAGCCCCAGACATACCGCTGGCCTTCCAGCACCTTAAACTACACCAGATCCTCCATTCATGAAACCCATCAGCCTTGAATGTTCTGCTCCCAGGATTTACCTGCCCACTCTTACTCATTCTTCAGGTCTCAACTTAAAAGTCACTCCTCAGAGCAGGCATCCACGACCCCCACCTTCTGGAAACAGTCCCTCTGTAACCCCCTTAGCACCTTGTCTTTCCCTTTGATAACCTGTATTGCAACTTGCAATGATGTATTTATTTGTGTGGTTATTATTTGTGGAAGGTATCTGTCTTCTTCAGGTGACTGTGAGCACCCCACCAGGACAGGGACCAGGCAAATTCTGTTCTTCACTGTATTCCCAGTACTCAGTGTGGGCCCTGGTGTGTGTTCAGAGGTCTGGTAATCATTGAATGAATGAAGGTATGCATGAGGCAGATGTAGCTCCCCCTAGAATAATCTACAAACAGCCCCTCTGCCCAGGACTTTCAGGTTTTAAGAACTGACCAAGATTCAATGTCACAACAGGGTATCCTGAGTGTGAACAGAAGTGAGCATCGGGGCCTCGCTCTCCCCATTGACTCTACTCAGTCCCATTCCCGAGGCTCTCGTCAGTTCAGTGGTTTCTGGTGTTGATTTCCCTGAGCAAGACGACGTCCTGGTTCGTGCCATGGCCTTGATGTGTCCTTCCCAATGTCACTAGCAATCAGTTTGTTTCCTGATTACCTTTATCCACCATGAATAATTATTAATGTTATTATTAGACCTAAAATGTTACGAATAAACAGCCCTCTTAAAAGTCCTCTTACATGGTGTATAAAGATCCTCAAGGTGCTGTTGACATTAGGTTGACAAGGCTTGGAGCTCTTCACAAACTGCCTTTGAGGATTGGAGAGGGAGTAGGCTCTTTAGAGGTACTAAGACTTGCCTCTACAAGGTGAGTAGTGATAAGTTCTGTCATCTAATTTTATATGAGTGTTCATCATCTGCTGATCAAGGGGTCAAGCAGTTTCCACATTAATACCTCATTTAATCTTTGTTGTAACCCAACCGCATGTACGTGATGCTGTTTTTGCCATTTTATAGGTGAGGAAGCGAGCTGAATGCAGTGAGATGACTTGCTTCAAGACTCTCAGAAAATAAGTGGCAGATCCAGCCACAGCAAGCATAGTCCAGAATCCCCTCCCCAAAACAATTTTATGTGCTGAATTTAAGAAACAATTTTCTATTCCCCTGAAACTATGGAAACCCATTACAACAAGATCCAGGCATGATTAGGAAGCCTCAGTAAGGTCATGGCTATGACTCTGTTAAGCACATTTTGGAATGGGGGCTGTTGGAAGCATCCAGACCACACCTGCATCTCCTGTAGCAAAGACCTCCTCACTTTCCCATGGGGTGGATTCCACAAACAAGACCCTTACATGGCCCGGTAAGCAAAGCAATCATTTTCATCTATTTTATTCCTCAAAAGTGGTTAAAATACATGACATTAAAAATACAATTCTTCTTTTAGAGCTCAGATTTTATGATCTACCCCATGGGATACCAGAAAACCTCAATTAAAATAGGTTATTGTTTACAAGGGGGGAAATGTGCAAAGCAAGTAATTATAAATTTCTCCTAAAAGGTAAAATTTATTTATTTAAAGGAGCATGAATATCGATGATGGTACAATTAGTGAAATGCTCCAGGAGCTAATTTTAATATCAGGGAAGGTAGATAAATTATTTTCAAATTGTGAGGATATTAGGAAAAAAGCGAGAGTAAGGAATCTCAGGGCTCAACATGACCTTAAAGAAACCCCGGCCCAATGCACTTGTGTTCATTTCCCACACACACACCTATGCAGTCTTTACCGCAGAGCTCTGCTGCCAAGAGATGATTCTAATGTTTATCAAGTAACAATGGGTTAAAAATGGCAGAACTGGAGAGACTGTCTGGGATTCGATTTCACTTAGCTAATGACCTGTGTTCAATTCCCTTAAAGGAGAAGGATCCTGGAATAGCTGTTTTGTTTGTTTGTTTGTTTTGTTTTGTTTTTGAGATGGAGTCTCGCTCTGTCACCCAGGCTGGAGTGCAGTGGCACGATCTCGGCTCACTGCAAGCTCTACCTCCCGGGTTCACGCCATTCTCCTTCCTCAGTCTCCGGAGTAGCTGGGACTATAGGTGCCCGCCACCATGCCCGGCTAACATTTTTGTGTTTTTAGTAGGGACGGGGTTTCACTGTGTCAGCCAGGGTGGTCTCCATCTCCTGACTTCGTGATCTGCCCGCCTGGGCCTCCTGAAGTGCTGGGATTACAGGAGTGAGCCAACAAGCCCGGCGGCATAGTTGTTCTTTTGCAATGTAACTGAAGTGTCAGGCTAGATTTTTGTACTGCTTTGTGAAGCATTTTTCTAGAAGCAACCATGTACTCCTCATCCTGAAAAATCCAGCAACTTGTTGAAGGCAGATATATAACAGAGAAGTTGAAGGCAGAAGATCCAAAGAGGCAAAAGAAAAATAAATCATTTTTAGCCCAAATGTTACTGATAACCTTAGTAGATAAAAATGTATTCTATGAGCATTTTTATTTGCAAGAAAGCTACAAAGTAGTTTATATATTTTAGTTGAAAAGAAAGGTTGATCTAATATATTACATAAATAGAAGTCAGTATTTTTAAAACTTTCTATTTTCGCTACTTAAAAACAATGGTCTCACCTACCGTTACTCAGAGTGATTCTTGGGTACAGATAAATAAATTAATTGGGTTTTGTTTATTTGTTTGATTTTGCTGTATATTATAACGATCAGTACTCTGAGTCCAAAACCAAATACATAAAAATTCCAAACTAGATATCCACTCTTCTCATTAGATTTTTCAGTGTGGAAAATAAATATGTTCTCATTTGAATCACATTTCACATGATGCATTTTTTCCCTTAGTTTTCAATTCTTTGTCAGAGCTATGTATTACAGAGTCGTTTAAAACAGACTTGAGTTGGGCAATGACCAAATAAATTCATTTTGAAGAGAGAAGATGTATTCTGCTGTGCATTTTGGAATTATACCTTTTACTCATATTTTTCCACATGCTGCATAACCAGTAACAAGTCACAAGACGGATTGTACTCTTGGGCATTTTTGAAGGGAAAAAAGTCAAGGACATTACTTGCTAGAAAAATGTTTTTACATGAGGCAGAATCTATTTGTGTTGTTCCATGGAAACTTCTTTCTCACTAGAGCTTCTCCCTCAAAATCACTTTGCAGGAACTGCGCTTTCCACCTTCTTCCTACCTTCCCCAGCACCTGGAATGAGCCCCAGGGCCATGGTGGTGCTTAATAGCTCTCAGTGCCGACTCCTTTAGCAAAGGGCTGAAACACTGGATACAGGACCTCACACAAGAGGGTTTTCAGGTTCCATCTCTCCTGGATTAAGCTGCCTCAGACCTGAGTGCAGCAAGTGAATTCCAAGGGAGAGAAGGAAGCTTAGTTTTCAGGCCCACTGAATCTCTGGCCTCTTTTTAAGACCCAACAACCCTCAATAGAGCTTTCTGACAGGTTAGGAGAATTTTTTGTGCATATGGAAGCCTCCTGGCTAGTGGATCATGATAAGGTTTTGAGGGGGATACTGGTTGTCTACATGGGCAGTGTTCTGTCAGTGACAACTTGGGCTAGCTTTCAAGTAATTAAGATTTCAACAAATGCCAAACATAGGAGAAGGGGGAAAATTTCCAATTTTCAGGAATATGAATTTTAACAGGGTTGGTGTACAGGAACAAGGGGAGCAGTAAGGTGGATTAACCCATAGAAGGTTGAAACTAGAAGGGCTTCAGAGAGTATCTACAGCTTCTGTTCCATTTTATGGGCAAGGAAATCCAGTTGCTGTGGGGAAGTAACTTGATGGTTATGTATCATGGCGTAGCATGTCACTCTTTTTGATTGTATACCAATCTTGTTCAACACTGAATATAAAGGCTTGAACCTCCTACAAGTTATAGAGACTAGATGTGGCAAGGGGATCTGGAGGCATGGCAACAGCGATTGCAAGCTTAACTGCCGAACAAAGTCTGGTGTGTTAAGGAGTAAATTGAGCCAGGCATAAGGTGACTCTTAATCTCAATGTCGCGGGGCAATAGGGAGTGGTGAGGATTTGGTAAGTTGGAGCACTCATGTCCTATCCAAAGGGGACAGCTGCCACCCAGCGCCAGCTATCTTTGCCCTATAGGAGGGCAGGCCCAGGGTGGCAGCTCTTTCTACTTTTCAAAAGAAGACAGAAGTCACATATTTGTGTGAAATTATAGTTGACTCTTTTTTTTTTTTTAATACGGAGTCTCACTGTGTTGCCCAGGTTGGAGTACTGTGGTGCAATCTTGGCTCACTTCAACCTCCGCCTCCCAGGCTCAAGTGATTCTCCTGCCTCAGCCTCCTGAGTAGCTGGGATTACCGGTGCATGCCATCATGCAGGGCTAATTTTTGTGTTTTTAGTGGAGATAGAGTTTCACCATGTTGGCCAGGCTGGTCTCGAACTTCTGACCTCAAGTGATCCGCCCACCTTGGCCTCCCAAAGTGCTGCAATTACAGGCGTAAGCCACTGCGCCCAGCCTATAGTTGATTCTTAAACAGTGTGGGTTCACTTGTACTTAGATTTCCTTCTGCCTTTGCCACACCTGAGACAGCAAGACCAAAACCTCCTCTTCCTACTCCTCTGTAGCCTATGCAATGTGAAGACCACAAGGATGAAGAGTTTTATGATGATCCACTTCCACTGAATGAATAGCAGATATATTTTCTCTTCCTTATGATTTTCTGAACAGTTCTTTTCTCTAGATTACTTTATTGTAAGAATACAGTATATAACACATATAATATACAAAATATGTGTTAATTGACTATGCTATTGATAAGGCTTCCAGTCAACAGTAAGCTATTAGTAGTTAAGCTTTTGGGGAGTCAAAAGTAATATGCCAAGTTTTGACTGTGTGAGTAGGGATAGGATGCAGTGTCCCTAATCCCTGTGTTGTTCAAGGATCAATTGTGTTGTGAATTTAAAATGTGATCCCCATTGTGGGGGTCAAACAAAACACCTCTGCAGGCTAAGTTAGCTCATGAACTGTAGTTGGAGACCTCTGGTTTAGAGAATGAACTGGACTTGCATTCCAGAAACCCTGTCTCCTCCAGGCCTGCCAGGCTGTGAACTGACCAACTCTTCAGGCACAGAGATCTTAATCTTAGCCCGCTGGCTACCATGAGTCACATCTTGAGAGATGAGTCATAGCCTCTTGACACTGAGAAGAAGCTTGGTCTGCTGTTCTTTCTTTAAGCTGAGGCTGTCCAAGTGATGCCACAGGCGCTGAGAAAACCTCCCTATCATCTTGTCATGGCTTAGCCCAGAGAGGTTTCCATCCATTTGTGCTGTTGGACAGGGCAGAATTAGAGCCCCAGTCGTGGACACAGAGCAGGGGTGCAAGAGGAGCTATTGCTAGGTGACTACATGTTTTCTGTGTCCCTGGGATCCTTATACTTTTGGTTAAAAATGTTTTCATGTTATGTTGAGAAAAAATGTAGAATGCTACCCTGCTTCCAGGGAAAGAAGGAACATTTTAGTCCTTTTTAAAATGACTCTCAAATAATGAAATGCCATAGGGTTTCTTAAATTACAAAATATGTTTACACATTACACAGATTTACAATTATTTTTCCACCCTCCAGACAGAAACAAACAAAACAATAAATACTAAAATAGTCACATCCAGTTGTTATCAATGCATGAAACTCCATGTTTTACATTCTTGACTCTTCCCTTGTTTTCTTCTTTTCCCTACGTGTTTTTTTTTTCCCTCTTCAGCTACTTCATATTCTAGCAATTCCACCCTTCAGAACTTGAACTGATGTTCAACGAACCTTGCAATAGGACGTTTTCCTTATCCCTAACCCAAGAGCCCTCTTTAATGGGTTAAGCCTTTGTTTACTTTTTTAAAGAGACTGAAAATATGTTGAGAGCCCTGGGCTTTAATTCCACGTGTGCTGTCATCTACCAACTGTGAGACTAAGAGATTCCCTAACCTTTCTGAGATCCATTTTCTCTGTGTAAAATGGATCAGTAGAAATATGCTGCCATGCAAGCTAATATGAGAATGCAGGCGGGGAGTATAACTGTGCAGGCAAAGAATGTGCTGCTGCAGCCTCAGCGGGAATAGCGTCTGGAACATGTATTTGCTGATTATATGAATAAATTGGAAAAACAGTTCAATAGGTGCATATGGAACAGATCGTCTGGAAGCACATTTATATAGAAAAGGTAGAATATTACATTCAGGATTTTGTTACCATAACTTTTAAACTAAATTACAGCCTAGTTCCTCTGATTTATTCTCCAGGCCATTTTATATCTTCTTCATGACTTTCTTACGGAGCCTGCTAAAAATTATCTATATTTTTCCAATTTTTTTCTAAAATAATTTTACTTCATCTTCAAATGAAACTTCAAATAGACAAGAATTGCACTTATATCCTACAATTTACAAGCGATTATTTTATTTGTCTCTGTTACAAATATTTATTCATGTATAAAATGACTTACGTAATCATGATAAGCATTTTGTGTTTTAACTTATTAAATCAATATTTAGCAACAAAATGCCTTTTAAACTTTATTTTCTCTTTCAGAAATTTTTACGTCAGCAGAGTATCTCTCGCAGGTTATCTCCTTAGGGTTAATACACCATAATTCCTAAAACACTCTCCTGTTAGTGGATATTTAGATGTTTCCCATATTTTAACTTCTTGGAGCTGACTACAAATGCCAAGAGGGCAAAATCATCTTACTTACCATATATAACTGTTAAGTTTCAATGCGAACCAAAAGCAGGTTGGGCACGTTGGCTCACACCTGTAATCCCAGCACTTTGGGAGGCCGAGGTGGGTGGATCACTTGAAGTCAGGAGTTTGAGACCAGCCTGGTCAACATGATGAAACCTCATTTCTACTAAAAATATAAAAATTAGCCAGGTGTGGTGGCAGGCTCCTGTCATCCCAGCTACTCAGGAGGCTGAGGCAGGAGAATCGCTTGAACCTGATAGGTGAAGGTCGCGGTGAGCCAAGGTCATGCCACTGCACTCCAGTCTGGGCGAGAGAGTGAGACTGTGTTTCAAAAAATAAAAATAAAATAATAATAATAATTTAAAAAGCAAGTGAAAAGCACTCTAGGTATTTTAAACACAAAGGGGCTTAATACAGGAATGTGGTGCTCACAAAGGTGTCATAAAGGCTAAAGGCTAAAGACAGAGGAATCAGATGACTATCAGGAACTACTGTTTTCAAGAAGAGAACACTGCAGGAAGCTGGGTTAGAAAGCTGCTGCTGCCACTGCTACCCCACCCCTTAAGACCTGCGACCCTACAGCCTGGCCTAACAGTGGAATGGCCCAAAAGCAGAACTAAGAATGGCCTCCACCCACCTTCTGCTTTCCAAGTTTCGCATACGTGCATCTAACTTTTGGGACCTAATTTGCACCAAGATTCCTAGCTGCTGGGGACTTTTAAAAGTGTTAGTTCTTACTTGTCCAGCCTCTGCAGTAAAGAAGGCACACTGGAAGGAGGTAGGCATGGATATTGAAAGCCCACTCACCGCATCCATCAACAATTCCTTCGCTGGCACCAAGAACAGTGCTGGGCATATGTAACATGAATATATTAGCAGCTAGGTCTCTGCTGAGAAGGTGCATAGAGTCTATCTAGGAAATGGGTGTGAAATGATCTAAATGCAATAAGACCAACGAAACAATTTCTTGAGCAGTAAGTGACAATTATTTGATTAGGAAGACAGAAATGCATTTTGTTGAGGGCTACTATTAATCATTTATAACACCAAAACAAATTAGAGGTGAATGCAGACAAGTTTTTGGCTTATCTGTCTGCCTGCCTTATGTGGCATTAAGGCAGAAAGCTATCAAAAGGCCAGCCATTTGTTGACGGATTTTTGTTATCCCTGTTGTCCCAACTAATGTTTTTGGAAGACAACCTTACATACCAACTTCCTCTAATAGGACTTAGTCTCAATTATGTGTACAATTTAGATAGTTGGGGATCATCAGAATATTGTGTAGAATTTAGTGCTGCTATTACACACACTGGACTCTCAAAGACCAAGATAACACCACTAGGTAATCCGTCAGAAAAGTTTTTTCTCTCTCCTTGTTACATGGGCACTGCCAAGGTGAAGGAGAGGAGAGTACTGAATGTGGAGGAAGCTGAAGGAAATGTTTTAACATCCTAGTTTATGGGACCTTTGTGGACACTTATCTCACGTTGGCCTTGGGCAGGACTGGACTGAGCCGCGTGATTGGTAAATTGTAACATTCTTCATGAAATGGTCCTGTGTGTTACCCTAGCTGTTCGTCAACACAGGAAGGAATATTTGACATATGGTGGGATTTTAGCAGCTGGAACAAGACGAGCAAGTTTCAAGGCAAGAAAGTTCATGGTCTATTCATGGATGGTGCTAAGTTCGCTGGGTTTTAACACAAAGATTGTTTGACAAGGTGCTATAAATTGAATTGCATTTCCCCCTAAAAGTCCTAGCCCTCAGTACCTCAGAATGCCACCTTATCATTAGAGATGTAATTAGTTAGCATATCATACTTCAGGAGGGAGGACCCCTAATCCAACATGACTGGAGTCCATGTGAAATGGGGGATATTTGGACGCAGACACACACACGGGGAGAACGTCATGTCAGCATGAAGCTGGCCCCCTACGAGCCAAGGAGAGAGGCCTGGCACAGATCCTTCCCTCTGAAGGATCAACCCTACGAACCCTCTGATCTTGCACTCCTAGTATCCAGAACTGTGAGACAATAAATGACTATGATTTAAGGCATCAAGTTTGTGGCAGCCTTGGTAAAAAAATACAGGAGTGGCATAAGAGGATAGGTGGTTGAGAAAGGCAATTTGGGGCCATATCAAGAAATTTGGATATTTTGTATAGAAATGACCTGTAGAGAGGAGAAAAGACAAGACTGGTAGTTTGGGTGTAGAAAAGAGAAGGGTGGGGCTTGTGTTCCGGGAAGATGGCGGGGGAGACCTCATTGGCATGGGCAGGATGGAAGGTTGGGAGCCCTGTGGGCTTCCCTGTGGTCTAGGCAGGAGATGCAGGGCCTGGGCAGAGGCGGGTCAGTAGGACAGGAGACTTGGTTGCTGATGAACTTGAGTGTGCTGATGGGGAGATGGTGAACCAGGCTCAGAGGTCCCAGCCTGGCCAGAGCAAGGAGGAGAGGTTGCTGGGGCTTCATTTGGAATTTGGAATTTTGTGAAAAAAAAAACTTTCCATATGGAAAGTTCTCAGATGGTTGTAAGTTTGGAACAGACCCTCAAGGCAATGCTGGAGGTGTCTGTTCCAGAGTTGGTAGCTTTGGGGTGAAGCTGAAGCCGCCACTGTGGACAAAAGCACCAAGTGGGAAATGCAGTGAGGGAGGAGATTGCAGAGTCTGCCTTCAAATGGGTCCCTCAGGAGAGATGCTGAGAAGCGATATGAGTGGGCCAGTCCTGTGCATATTTTTATGCTCTTACTATGTGTTGCCAAATGACTTTCCCAAAGGACTGTACCATTTTATAATGCCACAAACTAGCACTGGACAAGGAGATCTTTTCCCACTGGATTTTAAAATCTGTTTGTGTTCAGTACTTCAAGCCATCTTGATTTGCTGGGATAAAACTTGCTTCATCGAGATAAATAAGTCTTTGAATGCATGACTGAATTTCCTTTATGAGAACGGTGCTGTGGCTCACTTTTTTTTTGGTTGTTCCATGCACCGTCAGCATCACCATCACTCTCACCATCAGCACCACTGTCGTGTTCGCTGGAGAGCTGGGGCTCACCCAGTGTTCTGTGGCAGGTTGCCAGGGAAGCTGTCAGTCCATGGGAGCAGTGAAAGTTTCTGTATCTGTTCCCTATCCTTCCCAGCCTCTGGTTTATTCAGGGACCCTATGTGATGAGGAACCTGGAGCCAGGCTGGTTGCACAAGAAACTGGAGTGAGGTTGGCTGGGAGCCTCAAAAAAAGGGAGTGGAAGCTGAGGCAGCCAAGGAAGAGAAGGCCAGGCAGGAAGGACCCTGAGGTAGTGATAGTGCCCAGAGCATGGCTTCCCTGACACCACAGTTCTGTTCCATTAGAGTGCCCCCTGTAGACAAACAAGCATGAAAGGATATTTCCATGGTTTCACACTTTCTTAGAATATTACCTGTGATTACCAGCCTAAAGCACTATCCATTAGGTCAATGGTCCTGGACTGTTTTCCTAAGAATGCAGCACACAGCACACAGCCCAAGCATGGTCCAGGAGGCCTGTTACAGGTGCACTTGGAGGAAGAGGCTGAGGCTTGAGTGAGAAGGAACAGCACAGCCCAGCCTCACCGAGGGAGGCATTCTGAGAATGATTGGACTGGCATGCTGCTCGTTCTCTGATGCTGTGCCTCCTTCATCGCAGTCACAGGCCTAATTCATTGCCAGGCACAGACAAATGCCCCCACCATCGTAAACACTGCCTAATGCACTCACCTCTACCATGACAGCAATTATGTGCACAGAGAACAATTTGTAGGGTGAACTTTTTCACTTGCTGTGAGGCTTCTATTAGTCTTCACCAAGTGCAGTTATTACAATGTAAATGCTATGCTTTAATTAGTTTTTGTGTATCTGTTTACCCAATTAGCAGAATTTTTCCAGGAGCATGATTGGTGGAGTTCGGCTAATGATGCACACATGCGCACACAGAGCGAGGAAGATGATTGATGATCACACACATGTGGCCAATAAAACATTTGACAGGCAATCTTCTGTTTTTAATAACATGAAACATTTTAAGGGAAGAGAAACAGGGAGGAAAATAAATCTATTTTTATAGAGCAGGAGATGCAACGAAACACCGTATGAGTAGGCCAAGTATGTGTTCAATAAAATTATCATTATAGGTGATTTCAATTATTCCAAACTAATTGGTAATCTCTAAGGAATTCTGCACCACAGGCTCCCTAAGAAAGAGACACACAGAGAGTATGGCTATCTTCTGATTCAGAAACTCCTCAGAGCAAAATCCCATATTTCTCAATGCCAACCAAGATGGTGCCTGCAAATTAGAATTAGCCAAGACACCAAGGTCAAATAGGGCTGCAGATTTATTACAAAGATGACAGGAGATTTAATTTAAAACCGGTATTCCTCTCTGCTGCTGAGAAAGTGGCTTCCATTGAATGGTGCTTGCTGGCTGACTTTAGATTTGGTGGAAACCTTCCAGTCGCCTCCAAAGGTACCAGGCGCTTCCTGGAACCTCGCCTCCTTAAGTAGGGCCATCTTTTGAATAATATATCATCGGCGTGTCCTGTGCAGATTATTCCACTAATATATCATTAGAGCAACAACTTGCTCTGGTGATGGATGGCTAATAGAGTCTGGGAGGTGCCATTCTCTCCATGATGGACTGCTCCCTTATTCTGATATATACTCACCGTACTGCCCATGGGTCTTCGTGAAGGGGAAGGGACAGGTTGCTGATTGGGTTTTGTTTACAGAAGCACAAATGAAGCTCTTTCCAGTGGAGGTTCCTTGTGGATCATCCCAGATGAAATCATATAAATCCTGCATCCAGCAAGAGTCTAAAACGTCAGGATCTTGGGTAAGCAATACTGAATGTTTGAAAGACAGTCACCTCTGTGGGAGATAGATGCCTCGGCTATTGGAGCAACAATGGATTATCTTTGATTTTCAATGAATGTGTTACTCTTGGTATCCCATATACTCCTATACCTATTTTCAAATAGAATTCTATTAGCCCTATTTTCTAACAGATGAGCACCACTCTTAGGTAAGCAGGACATTCTGCAAAGCCCAACTCCATCAGTCATAAGCAGGGCTTGAATTTCTGCCTTGTTTAGCTGTAGATTACAGGCAGATCCTGGGGTTCAGAAAGAGGGGTGCCATATTCATTTGTGGGTGCCATTTATACCCCATTAAGTCTCTTGCTGTCAACAATCATCCAGCATGTCATTTAACAGATCAACTAATGTTTCCCCAAATCTCCATGCAATTCTTTTAAAAGGGGCTGGTAGTGAAAGGCCACACTTGGAGCATCTTTCTTCCCACTTTGCATGTTGCTCTATAGCTGTAGTTTAAGACTATTTCAAGGGGTATTTTAATATATTGGCCTACACATTTTGAATCACCTCTAAAATGATTAAGAGCAACAGTAGCCTCCCAGTATAGAGTGTTTTAAATTCTAAAAGCATAGTCACATCGTTATGCAATGTGGATGGCTCTCCTGCACATCCACCTATCACAAAGATTGGGCCAGTATTACAACCCCCATTACAGGGAAGGGGCTGACACCACGCCCCTTTGGGCAGAGTCAGCACTGGACATACGCCTCCACGGCACCAAGCCCCACCTCTTCCCATTCTACCACCTGCCTGCCCCTTTCACCAATAAATCATTTCAGTATCCCTGAAACTTTTAACAATCCTTCAAAGCAAAATCCCTGGGAGAATCAGCCGCAGCTTTGTGAAATAAAATCACGCATAGGGGCATGTTGCTGGAGTTAGTGGAGTTATTTTAGCTGAAGCTAAAATTTCTAAAGCAAAGTAACCAGGGACCTCAAAGCACCTGAAGGACCTCAAAGCTGCTGAAACCACAATTGGAGTGAAATACCTGCAGATTTAAAATCCCTGTTGTATCCAGCTAAAAATATATTCTTTTTTCACTTAGAAATATTCTTGAAACTCAACAGGCTGACATCATCCTGCTCTGCCCCTTATGGATAAATAATGCCCAAGTCTTGGACACCACAGGCTCTGCTTCTGTTTAATTAAGGTATGTTGAGGGTTGACTGATCCTTCCTCTGGCTGGCTTTCCTGGATCGGATCCTGCCTGGGGCAGTCTCCCCTGCTAAGCATCACCGCCCAGGTATAGCTCATGGTACTCCAGGCTTACCACTAAACTGTCCTGGGTGCCTGGGAATTTCTACCCACTGGAAATGAGGGCCCTCCACCCTGATACATGACTGTTCAGTGTCACTCCGGCTACCATCTTGTCCCCGCTAGCTGGAAGAAAGTAGACTCACTGGGCTCAGCGTCCATGTCTCTCTCCTTTCTCTCTTGCCCTCAGGCAAGTGGTTGCTTGTGTAGAGGAGGCAAAAATAATTGTTCCTTTACCCTTCATAGTTCTTAGCTGGGACCCCCATTACAAAAGCAGATTAACAAGAGAAAAACGAGGAGACATTTATTAGCGTGTATACCTCATGTATGCATGGCAGATACCCAAGGAATAAACAGTAAATCTCAAAGAGGTGGCCTAGATCTCTGGCTTATACAGCATCTTCAACAAAAACAAAAAAAGAAGGGTGTTAGGGAGGCGAGTTATGGGAAACTCAAGGTGGATAAATGCCACTTAGTTTGTTACTGGGAGTCCTGGGGTGCTGCCTCCAGACTGATGAGGGTGTCAGGTTTCTGGTGAGTGATCAACTTTTGTCCTTCTGTGATAAGAGGGGAGAAGGGAAATATTTAAAGTTATGTCCCATCTTAAGCAAATAGTGGGGAGGACAAACAGCTTTTCTTGTGTCTGCTTCACAGGTGCCTGCAGCTCAAACCAATCCTTCTGCCAAAGTGGCGTATTCTGGGGGGAGCGTATTCTGCTGCCTTCACTTAGTCTAGGAGGACCCAGTGTCAATGCCCACAAAGGCAAGCCCACCATCCTGGAATGATTGTGGAATCCACATTTTGGTTCAGGCAGTCATTTAAATTTATCCAACAATTCAACTTCAATCCTTGGAACAAAGTTAATTTTACACCTTTCATGTATTTATTTATTTATTTATTTTTGAGACAAGGTTTCACTCTGTTGGTCAGCGGTGAAATTGCACCTCACTTCAGCCTCAAACTCCTGGGCTAAAGTGATCCTCCTGCCTCAGCCTCCTGAGTAGTTGGAACTACAGATGCGTGCCACTATGCCCAGCTAATTTTTTAAAACTTTTTTTTTTTTTTACAAATGGGGTCTCACTATGTTGCCCAGGCTGGTTTTGAACTCCTGGGTTCAAATGATCCTCCTGACTAGGCCTCCCCAAAGTTCTGGGATTACAAGTGTAAACCACTGCATCTGGCCTAATTTTACACTTTTAAAAAAGTATTAAAAATACATAGTCCAAAGTTACAGGGTAATAATGAACTTTTAAAAATGCAGTCTTGTCCCCATCTCCTCCCAGAGGCAAGCTCTTAGAACCAGTTCTGTTTTAGTTATTTCTAAGGTTACCTTCATAGCCCTCGGTAATATGCATATGCCTTCATTTCTTGGCAAATCAACATTAAATATCTTCTCCACTGTTAGGTTTTTAGTCAGAAATTCTTTTGTCATTTATAACAATTACAACAGAGATCAAAATGTGCACCATTCACTTATTATAATCCACCCTTGATATGGCTTGGCTGTGTCCCTACCCAAACTTCATCTTGAATTGAACTCCCATAATTCCCATGTGTTGTGGGAGGGACCCGGTGGGAGATAATTTGAATCATGGGGGCGGTTCCCCGTACTGTTCTCGTGATAGTGAGTAAGTCTCACGAGATCTGATGGTTTTGTCAGGGATTTCCACTTTTGCATCTTCTTTATTTTCTCTTGCCACTGCCATGTAAGAAGTGCCTTTCGCCTCCCACCATGGTTCTGAGGCCTCCCCAGCCATGTGGAACTCTAAGTCCAATTAAACCTCTTTTTCTTCCCAGCACTGGGTATATCTTTATCAGCAGCATGAGCACGAACTAATACAACCTTTATTTGGTACTTTTAACACTTTCTGGATACTTCAGGGACTGTACTGTTCCATCTCCCTCATCCCATCCCTTGTGCGTTTGTCATCGATTTTTCTTCTCCATATGCTCTAAATGCCAGGAGACATTGTTTTGAATGTTGCCTTAAACAGGCCATATTAATTTATATTTACTCACATATTTATCCTTTCTGAAGCTCTCCCTTCCTTCTTGCAGTTCTTCGCTTCCATCCAATGTGACTTTCCGTTAGCCTGGATAAATTCCTTTGGTATGTTTTTAGTATGGTTCTGTTGGTAATAAAAACCTCTCCATTTTTTACTTATCTGAAAATGTCTTGTCTTTGCCCTCATTTTTTCTTTAATCCTTAAAGCGTCTCTTTTGATTTATTTTTAAATTGAGTATTTCTTAGGTATACTTATGTGCACAAATCTTAAGCGTATAGCTTGATACATTTCTAATATGTTGCCGAGATCCAGAATAAAACATAGAGCATTTGTAGTGCCCCAAAACGCTCCCTCAAGCCTCTTGCAGTTGCTAGTCCTTCAAAGGAAAGTACCATTCGATTATCACCCTAGGCTAGTTTTGTCTGGTTTTGAACTTCGTAGAAAAGGAATCCAGAATATGCAGTCTTTTCTGTCTGGCATCTCTCCCTCCACATTACGTCTGTGAGATCCATCCATGCTGTAGCCTGAAGTCATGGGCCATTCCTTTTTATGGCTGTGCAGTATTCCATAGAGTAGCTATACCACAATTTATGTATCTATTTTACTCCAGATGGACACTTGGATTCTTTCCAGTTTTAACTATTATGAATAATGTGGCTATAAACATATTCATACATGTCATTTGTTGAACATCTGCACTAATTTCTCCAGCAGTGAGATGGCTGGGTTACAGGGTTAACGTATCTTTAGCTTTGGTAAATACGGTCAGAGAATTTAAGAACATGATTGCTTCTCTTCAGGGACCCACCGCCAGCGTGAGCATTGTGGTCAATCCTCATTCTCATCAGTATTTGGTGCTGCCAGTCCTTTTTAGGTTCAATCATTGCAAACCAGAAATAAAATTCGAAGCCTCCCAACCAACTGAATGGACCCCTCTTCTTGGCCAAGGGTGTTCTAAAGTAAACCCAGTGTTAATATTAAAACACAGACCTTAAGACTGACAAAACAGGGTCTTTGTAGCAATAAGATAGCAACATGACGGATAGCAGGTCCTGAAAGAAATTGAAGAATTTTACCCTAAAATATATTTCCTTGACATGTTTTGAAATGGTCCTGCGAAGCTGTCTCTCATGGGGAACGTCTACATTCAATAGAGAATCTGTCTCCCTTCCCAGGTCCTTTTTTTTCGGATCCAGGAGAAAATAAACTAAGAGTGTGGCACTCTGATAAGAATCATTTACTATGTATTCTCTCTGAAGCCTGCTACCCAGAGCCTTCATCTGCATAATAAGAATCTTGGTCTCTACAACCTTTTATCTTAACCCAGATGCTCCCTTCTATTGATTCCAGGCCTTTAGATAATAACTTAACTCTTTCAATCAATTGCAAATCAGAAAATCTTTGAGTCCACCTATGATCTGGAAGGCACCCCGCCTCAATGCACCTGGATGCCCCACCTCCCCACCAGCACTTCAAGTGGTCCTGCCTTTCCAGATGGAACCAATGTACATCTTACATGTATCGATGGATGTCTTATGTCTCCTTAAAATGTATAAAGCCAGGCTGTAGCCTGGCCACTTTGGGCGCATGTTCTCTGGATCTCTTGGGCTGTGTCACAGGCCATGGTCACTCACATTTGGCTCATAATAAATGTCTTCAAGTATTTTATGGAGTTTCACTACTTTCATCAATGTCAACACCATTATAGATGGGGTGTAGGGGGAGCCCTTGTGATTTGACTCTTTGTTTCCCTGATGGCCAAAGATGGCTGAGCTGTTTTAGACTCCACTGGGATGTCATCCTTTATGAAATGCCTGTACAAACCTTCTCGATTTTTGATTAGGATACCTGTTTTTTTCTGTTTGTAGGAGCTCTTGGCATAAAAGCTCTTTTTAAAAAAGTAATCTTTATCTATCCAAGGTCATAACAAAATTCCCCTATGTGTTCTTCTAGAAGCTTAATTGTTTTATTTTTCATATCAGGTCTCTGATACATCTTGAATTCATTTTAAATCATACTGGAGTTTTCATTTGAATTTACCTGGTGGCTAAAATAATGTTGAGCATCTTTTTATGTGCTTATTGACCCTTCGTATATTTTCTTTTTCTTTTCTTTTTTTTTGAGACAGTGTCTCGCTTGTCACCCAGGCTGGAGTATAATGGCACAGTCTAAGTTCACTGCAACCTCCGCCTCCTGGGTTCAAGCGATTCTCCTGCCTTAGCCTCTCGAGTAGCTGGCATTATAGGCGCCCACCACCACACCCAACTAATTTCTGTGTTTTTAATAGAGATGGGGTTTCACCACATGGACCAGGCTGGTCTTGAACTTCTGACCTCGTGATCCGCCTGTCTTGGCCTCCCAAAGTGCTGGGATTACAGGCGTGAGCCACTGCGCCCGGCTCATATATTTTCTCTGTGATATGTTGTTTTAAATGTTTTGCCCATGTTAATGAAGTGGTTTTGTAACTACTGAATTGTAAGAGTTCTTTTTATATTCTGGTTACAGAAACGTTATAAGACATATGTTTCACAAATATTTGCTCTCATTCTGTGACTTTTCTTTTTATTTTCTGAAATATATCTCTGTGTGTGTGTGTATAAATATATTTTTAGACAGTCTCACTCTATCACCCAGGCTGGAGTGCAGTGACACAATCTTGGCTCACTGCAACCTCCACCTACCAGGTTTGAGTGATTCTTATGCCTTGGCCTCCCAAGTAGCTGGGGTTACAGGTGTATGCCACCACACCTGGCTAATTTTTGTATTTTTAGTAGAGATGAGGTTTCACCATGTTGGCCAGGCTGGTCTCAAACTCCTGACCTCAGGTAGTGCGCCCCCCTTGGCCTCCCAAAGTGCTGGGATTACAGGCGTGAGCCACCACACCCAGCCTGAATAATATATTTTAAAGAGGAGAATCTTCTAATTTTTGATGAAGTCCAATTTATCAGGTTTTTGATAATTTGTGCATTTCGATCTATTTAACCCATGGTCATAATGATATTCTAGTCTGTGGTGTTCTTCTACAGGTTTTACAGCTTCAGCTCTTACGTTTAGGTCTATGATGCAATTTGAGGTACTCTTTGTGAATGAGGTAAGGGTAGGGATTCATGTTTTTGCATATAGCTATCCCTTTGTTTCAGCACTTTTTTTGAAAAAAAAATTATTATTTTCTCATATTGAATTTCCTTGGAATTTTTATCAAAAAGTCAACTGAACATGCCTTTGAGTCTGTTTCTGGATTCTTTATTTCATTGATCCATATGTGTATATTCATAGCAATTTCACTTTGTCGTGAATACTGTAGCTTTACAGTATTTCTTGATGTCAAGTTTTTCACCTTTGTTCTTTTTCAAAGTTTTTTTTTAGTTATTCTAGGTTATCTGTATTTTTATTTAAAATGTAAAATCAGTTTGTCATATGGAATTTTGTTCTATATATTGTTGGATTCAAATTGTTAAAACCTTATCATTTTCCAGTCTACATTGATGAGTTACATCGATCAATTGTTTTTCTTGTAAAGTCCTTGTCAGCTTTGAGTGTCAGAGTTATGCTAGCTCTATCAAATGAATTAGGATATTTTCCTCCGTCTTGTATTTTCTGATAGAATTTATGTAATATTAGCATTATATATAATTCTATATGTAATATATATGCAACATTTATTGTATATGCACTATAATATGTATATATATATATATTTGTGACAGGATCTCAGTCTGTCACCCAGACTAGAGTACAGTGGCACTGTAATGGCTCACTGAATCCTTGAACTCCTGGGCTCAAGCAATATTCCTACCTCAGTACCCCAAATTGTTGGGATTACAGGTGTGAGCCACCACGCCTGGCCCCCTTAGTACTTTATTAAGTGTTTAACATAATTCACCAATGAAGCCATTTTAGCTTGGAGTTTTCTTTGTAGAAAAGTTTTTGGTTATAAGCTCAATTTGTTCAATGGATATAGAACTATTTATGTACTGAAATATTTTTCTTGTTTCAATTTTGGTAATTTATTTTCAAAAAACTTGCCCATTTCATCTAATTGTAAAATTTGTTGCTATAAAATTGTTTGCAATATAACCTTAATATATGTAATTACTTTTGTCTATAGCAATGGCCTCTTTTATATTTCTATATTTTACTTTGTTTTTTTTTTTTTTTTTTTTCTCTTTAAATGTCTTTAAAAGTTTGGTAATATTCCCCTATGAAACCATCTGATCTTGGTGCTTCTTTGTGAAATAGTTCCTTGTTAACTTTTTATATTGCTTCCACAAATATTAATCTGATTAAGTATTTTTCTTTAATAGGATCAATTTTGGCAAACTATGTTTTTCAAGTAAGTTAGGGATTTCATCTGGGTTTCCAGCTCATTTATTTAAAGTCTGATTAATATCTTAATTTAAATTTTTTTCAGTTCCAATGGTTGTCTCCTTTAGTTATTTCTTATTTTATAAAGTCTTTTCTCCTTTTTTGATTATATTAGCTAGTGACTTTGCAGTTTTGTTAATAAAAAACAGTATTTTGATCTATTAATTAGATATATTTTTTTTTCTTTTCTACCTCATCAATTTCTACTTTTATCCTTATTGTTTTCTTCCATATTCCTTCTATGGGTTGCTTTATTCTCATTTTTCAGTTTTTTGGGGTTAGAAATTTAATTTATTTTTATCCTCTTATTTTAAAACATAAGTATTTAAGGCTGTACACTTCACTTTAATACCTATTTTAAATGTGTTTCATACAAACAGATATGCACTGTTTTCATTAACGTTATTTTTCAAAAATTTTGTAACTTCTGTATTTGCAGTTTTACTCAGGAGTTATTTAAGAGAAGGCTCCTTACTTTCCAGTGGTAAGGTCTTTTTAAGTTGTTATTATTTCTAGTCTTGCTGAATTATAATGAAACAGTATTGCTCATAATATTACTATTTTTTAGAAAATTTACTGAATCTGTCTTTGTAAGTTAACATATGATTACTCTTTGTGAATTGCATTAGTGTGCTCAGGCTGCCATAACAAAATATCACAAACTGAGGGGCTTAAACACAATTCTGGAGGCTGGAAGTCCAAGATCAGTGTGCCAGCATGGTGGGTTTCTGGTGAGGGCTCTCTTCCTGGCTTGTAGATGGCAACCTTCTGCCTGTGTCCTCACATGGCCTTTCCTCTGTGCATGCACACTGCGTTGGTGTCTCTTCTTATAAGGACATTAATTGTATGCACCAGAGCTCTACCCTTATGACCTTACTTCATGTAACTTTACTTCCAACATGGTCCTGTCTCCAAATACAGTCACATTGGGGATTAGGACTTCAACACATGAGTTGGAGTGTGGGAGAAGAAGGCACACACATTCAGTCCATAACACAAGTATCCCCTTGGCACTTGAGAACTACCATACACCACCCCCTGCATCCTTGGAGTTACCGTCCAAGACCCCCAGTGGATGTCTGAAACCACAGATAGTGCTGAACCCTGTGTATGCTTTGCTGTATAGTATCAGAGGCAACCTGTCTTTCCATATTTCATGCCCTGGTGCCTCTTTTGCACTTTTAAAAATGTTATTTCTAGTGGGCATCTTCTTCCAGTAGAGCTCATTTCAATTGAAGACTTGCTTTAGATGGTATCCTTTCTCCTTGATCAACTTCAGCTCTGCTGGAAGCGTGGCAGCAGCTTCTTCATCAGCCGATGCAGCCTTTCCAGTAATTTTTATGTTTTTCAGTCCACACCTGAATCTGTGTAATTATTCCTTACTTGCAATAAATAGCTTGGTGTCACTCTTTTCAAGGGATCTCTTGCTGAAGTCTTCATATAGGCTCAGTACTTTCTGGTGCAACACATTGTCATCATCAGTTGGAACTTTTATCTTCCACCCACAAATGTAATGCCTTTTCCATCTTAATTAACTTATCACACACTGCAACTTTTGTGATTTGAGGTGTGACAGCAAAACTGGGATAATTTTTTCCTTTACAATTTAACCAATAGAAGATTCATTCTTACTTGAGATCTTAGCAACTTCAGCATAGGATTTTTAAAAATTTTCTTACTAAGTTGAGAACTTTCACCTTTTCACTTAAAGGAAGCACATTATGGTTTCTCTTTGGCAAGTCTGAATTGCCATCATTACTACTTTTGCATTTGAGGCCAGTATTAAGGAAAATAAGAGTTAGTTGGACACGAACACTACCATCCCATCACAGCCGATCTGACAGTCCAGATAGCTATGAAGTGATCAGTGGGCAGGTGGCGTAGACATCAAGGGTACACTGGACAAAAGGATGATTCCCGTCCTGGGTGGGATGCAGCGGGACTGTGTGAGATTTCATCTCACTACCCAGAACAGCATCAATTTTGAACTTACAAATTGTTAATTTCTGAAATTTTCCATTTCATAAGTTCAGACTTCCATTGACTTTGGATAACAGAAATTGTATGAATCCAAAGATGAGAGGGGCCTACCAAATTCTCTGTTTTATTGTATAAACTTTGATACAGTGAGAGAGAAAAATAGAGAGGACACACCTCACCATATTGTATTGTGTTTAAGTATTATACATCCTTACTAAATTTATTTTGTCCTCTTGATCTAACTTGTACTAAGAGTGATATTTTAAAGACTCCATTTATTGATGTGTTTGTTTCTGTCCCCTAATACCACCTGTAGGATACACTTTATAAAAGTGGAGATTCTGGATATTAGCCCTTTGTTAGATGGGTAGATTGCAACAATTTTCTCTCATTCTGTAGGTTGCCTGTTCACTCTGGTGGTAGTTTCTTTTGCTGTGCAGAAGCTCTTTAGTTTAATTAAGTCCCATTTGTCTATTTTGGCTTTTGTTGCCATTGCTTTGGTGTTTTAGTCATGAAGAATCTACAAAGAACTTAAACAAATTTACAAGAAAAAAAACAACCCCATCAAAAAGTGGGCAAAGGAAATGAACAGACACTTCTCAGAAGAAGACATTCATGCAGCCAACAGACACATGAAAAAATGCTCATCATCACTGGTCATCAGAGAAATGCAAATCAAAACCACAATGAGATACCATCTCACGCCAGTTAGAATGGTGATCATTAAAAAGTCAGGAAACAACAGATGCTGGAGAGGATGTGGAGAAATAGGAATGCTTTTACACTGTTGGTGAGAGTGTAAATTAGTTCAACCATTGTGGAAGACAGTGTGGTGATTCCTCAAGAATGTATAACTGGAAATACCATTTGACCCAGCCATCCCATTACTGGGTATATACCCAAAGAATTATAAATCATGCCACTATAAAGACACATGCACACATATGTTTATTGTGGTACTATTCACAATAGCAAAGACTTGGAACCAACCCAAATGTCCATCAATGACAGACTGGATTAAGAAAATGTGGCACACATACACCATGGAATACTATGCAGCAATAAAAAAGGATGAGTTCATGTCCTTTGTAGGGACATGGATGCAGCTGGAAACCATCATTCTCAGCAAACTGTTGCAAGAACAGAAAACCAAACACCACATGTTCTCACTCATAGGTGGGAATTGAACAGTGAGAACACTTGGACACAGGCTGGGGAACATGACACACTGGGGCCTGTCGTGGTGTGGGGGACTGGGGGAAGTATAGCATTATGAGAAACACCTAATGTAAATGATGAGTTGATAGGTGCAGGAAACCAACATGGCACATGTATACCTATGTAACAAACCTGCACATTGTGCACATGTACCCTAGAACTTAAAGTATAATAATAAAATAATAAATACATAAAATAATACATAAATACATAAAAATATATACACTCTAAAAATAGTGGAAGTGCTTGCTCTACTTTTTTCATCCACAGGCATTTGTGGTTTTTGTCTTTATTATTAATTATGGTATTTTTTTAACACTCAAAAGTATCCTTTGTCATATTTCACTTTTTTTTAGCTTTAATTCCACTTTTTTCTAAGATCAGGAATACAAGCACTGATTTCTTATTTCTTCCATTTGACTAGTATTCATTTGCCTTCCTAAATAACAGGGTTCTACGTGTGCTTTGACAGGTATCCTTTATATACATTATAAGGTTGGGTCTTTCTTTGTGAGAAAAGCCAAGAATCTTTTGCTTTAACATGTGGGTTAAATCTATTCACATTTACTAATATTACTGGTATGTTTGGTCTCACCTTTGTCATACTCTACGTTATAATTGCAATATGTATTATGTAATATTTGCTGTGTTTTTGTCTCCACAGGATGTGTTTTAATTGCTTTTTTCTTTTGGTATTTAGAAGAGTCTGTTTTTGTTTGAATGCTTGCTTTAATGTACTTAGTTCCCTGGATTTTTACTTTTAATTGCTGTCTGGTTATTATTTTTTCCATGGTATCCTTGACTCCCACTTAGTACCTACACAATTAAAAATGAGCTTGTTCTACTTTCTCTTGCCCTCTTCCTTGTGTCCTTATTTTTAACAGCATTATTTCTGCCTCCTCCTATCGTATAACATCTGGATATTACTTTTCCACCTAGTGTTAATGTTACATCTATAAATTAAATGCACACAGTCAATTCTTTTGCCGCTGTTTTCCCCAGCGTTCTCTGAGTTGTTGCATGTTTAAAATTTTTCCTATGGCTTTGATATTTGAAGGACAGCATGACTGGAAATCACAATTTGGGCTCATAATTTATTTCCTTAAGTTTCTTGACAACGCTATTCAATTTTGCTTCTCTTTGCATATTACTATTTAGAAGTCTGGTGCTAGTTAAATTATCTTGCCCTTGTAAGCAATTTGATATTTTTATTTGAAGAGCCTTTGAATATTTTTCTTTATCTTTAAAATCTAACAATTTGGCTGGGCATGATGCCTCATGCCTGTAATCCCAGCACTTTGGGAGGCCGAGGCGGGTGGATCATGAGGTCAGGCGATTGAGACCATCTTGGCTAACACGGTGAAACCCCATCTGTACTAAAAATACAAAAAATTAGCCAGGCGTGGTGGCAGGCGCCTACAGTCCCAGCTACTCCGGAGGCTGAGGCAGGAGAATGGCGTGAGCCCGGGAGACAGAGCTTGCAGTGAGCAGAGATTGCGCCACTGCACTCCAGCCTGGGTGACAGAGCGAGACTCCATCTCAAAAAAAAAAAAAAAAAAATCTAACAATTTTACTCAAAAAGGTTGGTATCAGAATTCATCATTTTGAGTCAATTGTCCCAGGTACCCTGGGAGCTCTTTCCTATACGGGGCAGGGTCTTTTCTTTCCAGAAAGTTTAAATGGAGTATTGTTTTAAATATTAGTTCTCTTTCATTATTTGGTTTCCAAATTCAGGAAACCCAATAGTATGTATGTTGGACTTCCTTTGCCTGTCTTCCATTTCAATCACTTTCCCTCTAAACATTTCTCTTTCTCCTCTTTTTTTCTCTTTTTTAATCTCAATGTTTTCCCTCTCAGCTTTTTAATTTTCTTTTCCTATATACTCCTTATTAAATTTCCATTCAAATACGTTCTCTCTCAGGCACCATGAACCTGAGATATTATTTTTGATATGATGTTTGTCTTTTTTAATATTTATTTTCTGAGTTTAGCCAACCTTTGCTTTACATCTTCCTGTTTTTAATCTTAGAAAATTTATTTCTCATGATGTTTTTTGTGTTTCTCAGTACTGGTTTAATGATACTAAATTCAGTTCAGAATTTTTTTCTTACGTTTTTTCCTCTGCTTTATGGCTCTTTGGGACAGAGAGGAGGAAACTTCCTATCAGGCGGCATACTTTGATTTTTTGTTGTTGTTTGCTTCTTAGAGGAGCTTTAGAGATGAAGATTCCTTGTGTTCCCATCATACATGTACATGGTTGGTGGTTTGGGATAATTTATGAAATCATTCTCTTCTTATGTGTAGTGCAGGTTTTTCAACGGATGGCTTCTTTCTGGGGAGAGGGTGTGCATGCTTTGATTTTATTTTTATTTCATTTAGTCTTGCAGAGCTCTAAATTTTCTTTCTTGTTTATTTTTCCTTCCTCATCCAGTCTCCAAAGCCTCTTTCTTTTTATTCTTTTTCCTTCAGAAACATTATTATTTTTTTCAGACTGCCCATAAAAGTCCCATGCCCACTTTCAGTGTGTTGTCTCTGGTTAGCACTCTTATCTACAAGGATTCTTTTTCAGTGTTATCAACTTACAGTGAACTTTCTATTTCTGAGGGATTGATCTCAGTTCACCTTGTTCAATCTTAAGCAGCTTTTCCAGAGCCTCTACCAGTTCTCTTAGCAAAGGTTTGTGGTAGAAATTCAAGAAATAATCTGATGTCTGTTTTTTGAATTTTGATTTTGTGTGTGTGTGTGTAATTAGAAGTATTCAGGATTCTTTATTTTTTTAATTTTGCAGAAAGCATGAGATTTATATGATTTTATTTGCTTTTTTTGTAATTTGGTAATGTTTCTGGGGTATGTGTGGAGAGATTCTTATTTAATTAGTCTGTACTACCTTGGCTACCAGGAAATGTTCTCAATGAAATTTTAATTCACACGTATTCCCTCTTTAGTTTTTGTTTGTTCATGCAAGACTGCTGTAGAAGGGGAAAAGTTTTTTTATATATACAGAATAAATAAAGATATATTTTTCAAAATTTGATTGTGTAACAGTAAAAATGTTTGATAGTAAGACACAAAATTTGTATAAACAAATGTAATTTAACATATAACAAATGCAATGTTTAATACAATTAAGATAGATAATATTGTGTATTTAAAAACTCATAATCAGATGTTTCATTCATATTTCTGTGTTTTGTGACATTTCAAATTCTAGACTGCATGTGAATTCTCTCTAAAGTAGTTAAACTAGGTCTCAATACAAGCTTTGTTAATATAATATTTATCGTGCTGTCTAGAGATAGGTAACAGCAGTGGAAACAAAAAGGAATAAATAGGATTAAACTATACAATCTGTAGGATTTAACCTTGCTGGTTTTTTTCAGTGTTACATGCTCATAAATAATTTCTTAACAGTGACTAGAATTTTGTTTATATAATATAATTACATTGTATAATGAGTCTTCCCATTATGCAGTAATAAAGACAACTGGGAATGTACTTTGGAGAAACTGCTGAAGTTTAATAAATACTTAAATTATGGATTCAACAAATGCAAAATAATAAGTTTGAACCATATTGTTTATGTACTCAAGTAATTATTCTCTTATTTTATTCTAATATCCCATTGTTACTATAAATTTTATGCCTTATTAATCTTCCTTGACATCTTCCTACAGTGTAACATTACTATTAAACACACACAAGTTTCCTTGTACACATAGACATTCACACACAAACAGGCACCTCATGGGAATCATTACAAGCATTGAGAGTGAGTAGTAATAAAATTGATATGCAATGGAGATAACAGACATGTTTCTAACCATATAATGGACTATTCTCCAGCTTTATTCTAAATACGTGAATTAGGAAAATTAAACATGAAGGAAATCCTTGTACAGGTAAAATATATGAATTCAAGCTGAAGTGATATTTTTGCATGAATCTTTGAGTTTGGCAGTAATTCAGATTAACATGATTTTGAACAACAGCTGGCAGCCTGAAGGTTCCTGCGTGTTTCTTTCTAGCCACAGAGAAGTCTTGATTAAATGCATCTTCCTTATGGACCCTCAGAATTCCTTGTGAGATGTGTGATTAGTATAATGTCACCCGAGGAAGGAGGTTAACCTTATTGACTGAAAGGCAGTACCTATACGTGACATTTATTCTCCGACCATGAATAATCAAGTGTTGACTAAAGGATCAATTCACCCAATATTAAATCATACCTTTTCCCAAAATATTCAGAAAATGTATAGGCACAGGGAGGCAGGTAGGAAATGTTTAGCTGCACATCCTTTCTGTGATACTTTGGATTTTTTAAAGTGTTTTATGAACACTTTCAAATGCTCTACCTGGACTTACGTAAAATAGGCATTATCATCCCCTACTTGATAGATGGGGAATCTGAAACTAAGTGACTTGCTAAGATCACTTGTTAGCCTAAGATAACTGGGTTCAGGGAAGTGATCTTCTGTCCCCTCAACCAGCATTCTCTCAACTACAACCCTCAGCTTCATTGCTTGCAAATTGATGCAGTACTCTCTACTTAGTATGTATTTAGGAAGTTAGGACTAAAGTATTACAACCAAGGCATCTTTATTCACTTAGCTTCTAAATTGTTTATACTTCATGGAGAGGTTGTGAAATGAAGAGCGGAAAACAGTGAGTGAAGGAATGGAAGTAATTATTGATCACCCAACTATGGAAGATACATTTAATCCTCATGTAAACCCAGAATGTCAGGTTGGAGTTACCCTCATTTTGTGAAGGAGCTGCAATTAGGATGCTCCATCAAAGAACCAAAAGTCCTTGAAATTCTGGGCTTCTAAAACCATGCCTAGCCATTTTTTCAGTCAACAGAGGAAGAGCAATTTTCAACAAAGGCTTCAATGTCTAAAATCATTGAGTGCATTTCCTTCCAAACTGCTTTCTGTACCAAATTTCACCTCTGCTCATAAGTTTTGATCAGATCAATATGAACCCAGTGCTCACACTTTCTGACACATTCATCTAAATCATTTTTATTTTTTTTCACTATGGAAAAATCTATCTTTAAAACAGGGGAAAAGTGTATTTCCCAAGTCAAAATAGTTCATACCGAAAGTCATATTTTTTTTGTCATGTGTAATAGGCACTTATTATTTTCACCCAAAGAAGAGTCAGATTTGATTTCTGCAAAAGAAGGGTCAGTAATAAGAAGTTGATGAGTTTCAAATCTGTAGTCAGAGTTCTTTAAGCAAGGTCAGTGCTGAAAGATCTGGTCCATGGTCTGAAACCCGGTGTACAAGAGCATGTGCATGCGCGCACACACATACACACGAATACACACACACACATGCACTCACACAAGTGAATGAGGATAAAGATACTCATAGTGAAAAAAAATAGATCCAGTATTACAGCATTTTTACACTGACTTACACCATAATTTAGGCTTTAATGTCAGTATTTCAGAGAAAATATTCAGGGAAGTAAAGATATTTATTGTTATTTCTTTTACACTATACCAGGATATGTGCACTGGAAGTTAAGGCCCGATTTCTGGATTCATAGCTTACTCATAGGAATATGTTTCAGACAGATATTTGACACAGAGTATAACCCTTGATTTATCAGAATTGAATTTATGCATTTTTCAGAGATAGCAATTTCATATTTGAAAATTCAGGGCCAAGTATGTTAAGTCACATTATTGCTGGCTGTGCTATAATGGCAGCTATAATTAATATTTTTAAGTGGATCTCTCCAGGATGTTTTGGAATAGTATTTTGATCTAAGCTTACAAATATAAGAATCCTGTTTTCTCTACTGTTCTAAAAGCAAAGATAATTCAGGGGCAGAGACACATTTTCTTTGTGTATGCAGCATGCTCATCTCACAAAAGATATATATGCTTATTGATAATCCATTAAGTTTACTTTTTTGGAAGAGCAAGGCTTTCAATTTATACATACGTCATAAAAGAGCTTTGACAGCATTCTACGTAGTTAGGTTAAAACTGAATCACTAAAATTTTGAAATTGTGGCTGGAATTCTTTTAATCAAGAAAATTCTCTGTGGAAAACCCTAATTTAAAAAAAAAAGAAAAAGAAAAAAAATCATTTTCGGGAGGTTGGACTTCAGCATTCTCATACATGTGATAAGCTGAAAATGATAGGAAAAAAGTAAGTGGGTAGAAATATACCCTTGTGTTACAGCAGGTTGGATAATTTAGACAGTTGATGGTGGTTTTTTTCTCCTACAACTTGATGAAAATTGTGTGTGTGTGTGCGTTTAATTTTGATGAAATATAATACTTTGTAATTTTAAATCTTTCTTAAATGTAGGGTATAAAGATGTCTTTTTAAAATCTCCTTTGAATACTATTAGAATTCTGTTGGAATATTTCTACCGTTAAAATTTTATGTTTGATATAACTCAATTTATATCACTGGTCTCTCTAAGTTAGAAACTTTCATTTTTCCGGGATCATTTTTCGTCTTTCCTGAATTGATCCTCCAACTGCATTTAGAGACCTGGACTCTGGCATAAATATTGTCTTCTCAAGTCTCAAAAACCTGCCTTTGGGTCTGAGTATGTTTTAAATCTCCCTCCCTTATTCCCCAGTCAGCCATCCCTAGGGTTTCATTATTATTTCGGCAATATGAGTTCCACAGGCTGTGAACATTTGAGACTCTAAGCCAGTTGAGACTCTAACCTCCCCCAAAATTGAAAAACAACCTATCCTCTGAAATAGTTTTAATTCAACACCCAAATGCATTCATTATATATATAAAAGATGCAAATAGGTATAACTTCAAAAAGGTTATTCACATTTTAAAATAAAATAATTTTATCATTCTTTTTAATGAACCTAATGGAATCTGATACCATAGTAATTCGACATCTACCATGGTACATTTAAGAGGTATACAAGTTATCTTTTAACATCTAGAAATTTTATATTTTTTATCTAAACTTGTGTTATCATTCCACTTCTACTTAGAATATTCTCTGTCTAATTTAGTATGACTGAAAATCTGTTATTGATCAATCTATAACTCTTTTTTGCAAAAAAAGTATGTATATTTAAATTTAAATTTTAAAAAATTTTATTTTGACCATAAGTCTTCATTGAAATATTCTGGCTAAAGCTACTATTAAAAGTATTATTAATATGAAATTGATCAACACAGCATTTATTTTTTTGAGACAGGATCTCACTTTTTCACCCAGGCTGGAGTGCAGTGACACAAACATGGCTCCTGGGCTCAAGCGTTCTCCCACCTCAGCCTCCTGTATAGCTGGGACCACAGGTGTGTGCCACCATGGCCAAGTAATTTTTTTATTTTTTGTACAGATGGAGGGGTCTCACCATGTTGCCCAGGCTGGTCTTGAACTCCTGGTCTCAAGCAATCCTTCGCCTCAGCCTCCCAAAGTGCTGGGATTACAGGTATGAGCCACTGCACCTGTCCCATATGTAACTTTTAAGTAATTATTAATTATACATAAAATTTTATTGGAAATATGAGTCTTACTAAAATGGATGGGGATTTTCCCAGTTGGTTTATATATGCATGAGCGAATATGGATGAGAATGACATCGGTAAAATGCAGCGGAGTTAATCTTCCACTTTAAAGTAGATGTAAGTGCTGAGAGCACCTGTTAACATAAATACATAGATAAAAGGAGCTTTGTGATAGCAATTCTTTGAAATGCTTCTGGGTTATATGCCAAAAATTAAGCCAATTTAAATTTTTTTTTAAATGAATGATTTCTCAGCTGACAGCTCTATTAGTTTCTCCTTAAGTTCTGTTAAAAGCAAAGGTTTGGGGCCAGGCGCCGTGGCTCATGCCTGTAATCCCAGCACTTTGGGAGGCCAAGGTGGGTGGATCACTTGAGGTCGGGAGTTTGAGACCAGCCTGGCCAACATAGTGAAATCCCGTCTCTACTAAAAATACAAAAATTAGCCAGGCGTGATGGTGTGTGCCTGTAATCCCAGCTACTCAGGAGGCTGAGGCAGGAGAATTGCTTGAACCCAGGAGGTGGAGGTTGTGGTGAGTGGAGATCTTGCCACTGCACTCCAGCCTGGGAGGCAGAACAAGACTCTGTCTCAAAAAAAAAAAAAAAAAAAAAAAGGTTTGGAAAACATCTGAATTGAAAGAGAAACTGGAACCCACTCATTAAAGTCATTCACTTTCTCAACAGCAATATGAACTTTTTCAGTCATTCCTCATGTGGGGCTGGCTTCACACCCCAGAGCAACATACCAAAGAAAGAGATGCGTCTTTTTTTTCTGTTACATAAGGGAAAGGAAAGGAAAGAAGAACCTGCATTTTCAAGACCAATTTCAGGAAAGGGTAAATGTGGGATTGACGTTTTCTTAAAACAGTAATCGGTTGTGTATTCCTTGGGAACCCCGGGTGTCTAATAACCCCATCTGAAGATGGCCACACTAAGGCAAGGTGGGGACACTCTGAGGTTCAAAAGCTTCAGTATATAAGCAAAGGGACTGGATTTGGGCCAGGAAGAGCTGGTTAGATAAGTCTGTGGCCAAGTCCCCTCTTCCCCTTATCCTGTATTCTCATTAATACTCGGATTTGGTAAGTCTGGGAGGCAGCCCAGGAATCTGCAGTTGACAGCACCCCTGGGTGATTTTGTTGCAGGGAGGCCACGGATAAGTCACCCTTTGAGGAACTCTGGACCACGGGAAAACAGATGGACTTTGGAATCAGCTGGTCCCAGCCTGGGATCTTCACTCTCTGTCTAGTAGCTGTGTGGATCTTAGGCCCACAGCTAGACCTCTCTAAGCCTTGTCATCTTCATGATTTATCATTGTGAGAATTTAGTGAAATAATGTAAGTAAGGCTGATACAGTGTCTGGGCATTTAGCAAATGCATGATAAGTGTTATTTTACTTCTCCTTTTCTTACCTAGTCTTCCAATCCTTTCATTTCTTTACTTGAGGCAGGGAATATGCAACTTATATTTATCCTCTAGTTCTTAGCATTCAGTGACTTAAGAGAAATTTCTGAATAAAAATTGATAAAAATGAGAATGATAAACAAAATAGAGTTAAAAATCAGCTTGGAAAGTATCCATACTCTATTTCTCCACCTTGTCTCCAAGGATAGAAGGATACAAAGGTTTGATATACCACATCTTTTAGGTTCTCAACTTTTCCAGTCTTAAGAAAGCAGTACGTGCCTTTCAATAGGCTCTTATGAACTCTCAGTGAATACCATCCTATTGTACACCATGGTCCAGGCACATGAGCTACCAAGGAGTACCAGATGCTCTTCCTTTCTTGGGAACAATATGGCTTACCTTCCTCTAAATCACTATACTCTGCCCCTCCCAGGTGATTCAAGTTGTCTTTTAAGGAGCCGACTCTAGCGTCTCATCCAAGAATAATGTTGAGGTCACCTTTCTTTCACCGTCTGAAGATCTGAAATTTGCCATACTTGCTCAGAGATGAAGCAGTGGTGTCACAGTGGGGGACAGCACAGGCTGAACAGTTGAGCTACCTATATTCAAATCCAATTGCTCCTTCTTTCCAGTCAAGTTCCTGTCTGTGTCTGAATTCTCCCAAAAGCAGGGACTGAGACAAAGGCTTGTATCAAGGAGCTTATTTGGGAAGTGATCCCAGGAAGCAGGAGTAAGAGAATAAAGGAGCGAAGAGTACAGCTGCTTTATGGAGTTGGCCACTGGTGGGATAGCCAATGTTCTGTCCTGCAGAGACTTTCGGAGGCGCCCTATAAACGATGTTTCCTAGTCACCCACCTGTGCTCAAAACTCAGGAGCACCTCTGGGAATGCTAATTTCTCACACTTGTGGTGTGTGCAGGTGAGGGCACTAGTGGATCATGGACCACAATCCACACCCTGGGGCTGGAGGAGTCCCACAGGCAGCAAGAGGTAATATGAGCGCTCAGAAACCACACCTCCACCAAGATCCTGGTACCTAAATGGTCTCAGTCCAAGACTTGATATCTTTTAGAACACCTTAGTGTTCTCTTTTAAAATGTCTGTTTCCATCTTGATTTTCAGTTCCTCTGACCAGGCTTCATTCTACTCATTTCCATCAGAAGATCCTCCCCTTATGACAAAGAGGGGAGCAATGTGGGACCTGCATGGCCACAGTTGCATCGTCAGCACTGAGGGGCTGGTCATTTTGTTTCCTGCTTGTCTCTTTGCTTTCTTTGTAACTCTAGAAGCTCTTTGTTGACCTTAACATTGAGTAGGGGTCAGTGTTTTCTTTCATTCTCTATTGTTCCTTTCAGTCTTAGCTCAAGAGCCACCTTCTTATTGAGAACACGTCTGTCACAATTAAAATTGCAATCCACACCTCTCACCATCCCTTCCTCTCTTCTACTTAAAAAATAGTACTTAGCATCTTCTAATATACTTCAATTTACTTATTATATTTATAGTGCATTTTAAGCTCCACAAGGTCAGGGACTTTGACTTTTGGGCTCACTAACATATCTCAAACAGCGAAACAGTTTCTACCACTTAGTAGATGCTCAATAAATATTTGTTGATTGAATGAATACATTGTGAATGGTTCAGGCATATTCCTTGGTAAATAAAAGCAGGGTTTGATGTTCAAGAAGAATGTTGGAATTTTCTACAGACTGCAGTTCAATCAATGTATTTACTCTAGTCAATGAAGAAGGCTTTACTTGAATTAATAGCTTGTCTTGAGAATAAAAACTTGAAGAGAGACTTAGCTAATATTATTTTATGACCATTCACCACTAGAAAAATATAAGAGAGCCAGTGTGGGTTGCTAGGTCCCTTCCCCATATGAATTAAAGATGCTAAGAAAGGGAGACTAATCTCTATGGCTTTAGAGAAGGGAAAAAAGCCCATGAGGACCCCCAGAGACCAGACGGAGTTGTGGCCTGTTGTGGGGAGAAAACAGCATTGAGGCTGAGGAGGAGCAGGTAGTGGGCTGGGAGGAGCCGGGGAGCTAAATGGGGCAAGAGCTGGTTAGTTGTGCTATTTTCTCTTTGTTGCACTGCCCTAGGTTGGTCATTGTCTTCCCCATCACCAGTGTGAGACAGAAAAACAGCAGTAACAGCCCAGCACTACAGGGTCAAGGGTGAGAGACTAATATTGGAATAGCAGGAGCCCTCCTGCAGCAGGCAGGGGCATTCTGGAAGACCCTTCACCCTTTGCACGCTGGGTTATTAAAATGAAGAAGGAATGTCTCTCTAAAGAGAGTAGAAATGGGCTGGAGGCAAAGAGAGGCCATGAGTGTTAGAGTTCCCTATAAAGGGACAGCAAATAGAGCATCAATTTCGGGTTGTGTCTTCATGGGCTGTAGTCCCTGGATAGACTAGGGACTAGTTTCCTCCCTTCTTTAATTCATCAGCAGCAGGGCAAGCTATAAGCTTAGCCTCATACTCCAGGATAAAAATTACCTCTTTAAAAAGCTGATATTCCCAAGGGGGAAATGATTCCAAAGGCGAAGTTAACCAGATGCCTGAGGATACCATCAAATTAAAAAGAAAAGAAAAACTAAACAACATGTACTGGATGAACAAGAACAAATGGGGCAGAGTGATCAAGACTTTAAAATAAATGCAACAAGAGTTGAAGAGGATATTGGTAACACGAAGCAGGAGCAAGAAGAACTAAATGGAAATACTCTTTGTAGAAAATGTAATAGTTGAAATGAATAAGAAAACACAAGAATAAATGAAAGAGTGGGTGCAGTCAAATAATATATCAGTGATCTAGAAATTCAAATTGAGAAAATCCTCCAAGGCATCAGGAAAGAATAAAAAGATGAAAAAACACAATAGAAAAATTGAGATGCAAAGAATAGTGTAGATATATATGTAAAAAAGAGCATATATATGATGAAAAGAGGGCATATATATGTGATGTCCCAGAAAAAAAGAGAAAAACAGAAAGAAAATATGTATTTTGAAATGAGTAAAAATTTTACAGAAGCAAAAACTTAAAGATCTCAGATTGCAAAGACTGATAGAATCTAGACTTTATGAATAAGAACAAATCCCACACACATGCAATTTAAGACCATCAAAGACAAATTTAAAAATCTAAGAGCTTCTGTGTAGAAAGAGCTCATGGCCCACAGGCTAACAAGGATGAGATTGACTCTCAATTTCCCAACAGCAGTCTTGGAAGCAAGAACTTACTTCATAGACAGCTAAGTTATAAGTTATATGGCTGCGAGGACACCGTAAATACATTCTAAGACATAGAAAGCTGAGAACACTTATTTCTCAGAGATCTTCTTTAAAAACACTCTTGATGGATGTCACCCAGTAAGAAGATAAATAAGTTCAGGACCATGTCATGAACCTTGTGGGAAATATGGGTGAATAAATAACAAGGTAAAATAAATAACCAGATAAATATTATTGAGATCTAAATATTAAGAAACAAAAAAGAAGAAGAAGAAGAAGGAAAGGAAGGAAAGAAGGAACAGAGGAAGGGAGGGAGGAAGAAAAAGAAAAGAAACCATATTCAATTCCTTCAGAAATAAAAATCTAGAAGACGCTAAATTTCAAAAATACTTTCATTGAGTTGACCTTGGATTTAGAAATGATTAAGTTGATTAAATTTTCTAATTTCTTTAAACATGTCTACAAAACATTCCTTCCTAGTGCTTTTGATCAAAGTTTAGCTTTTTAACCAGAATATTGAGGAAGAGTTTCTGGGAAGTTGGCCAAGTATATTGATACTTGCTTTTACCTTTCAATACGTGAAGTCTCTTCACATTTGTCCAGGCTGCAGTGCTGGAGAGAGGAGTGGTAGAGGGACACAGGTGAGGTGATAAGTCTATCAGACTTTAGAGGTATCTATATAGCAATATGATGACAAGGCTGGCCCTGCAGAGAGGAGACTGATTGTCCATTTTCCCTTGGTTCATTTGATTTCTGGCCACACTGTGTTCACAGGGAAGCTGTGTATGGGCTCAATCCCAGCACCTCCAAGCAGAGTGGGGCTCCTGGGGGTGCCAAGCAGAGGGTGGCTTCTGGGACTAATCAACAGACTCTCTGTCAGAGTTAATGAAGGCATTCCAGCCACAGAGAATATGACTGGCAGATCAGCCTAACACAAAACGAGGCCTTTGACGTCATCAGTATGCAGTGCATGATGCACTGGGCTGCGAGTCAGCCATCCAGGTCTTAGTTTTGCCTGGCCTGGTATGAATGTTGGGTAAACTGTCGTAACCAGCCCGGGTCTTAGTGTACACATTTGATAAATGAAGGTATTGGACAGATCGAGCTCCAGGATCCCTTCTAGCTTTAATGTCCTTGGGCTCCACAAATTGAAGAAGAGATTTGGGCTTAGACTACAATTGAATACTAACAAAACAACTACACTAACTTTAGACTGAGATAAGTATGATCTCCCATCTTTGATGTTTCCTATGAACTCAAATAATAAAAGCTACCATTTGCTGAACTCCTAATATGCACTCTGTACTTGACATTCATCATTCTGTTTAATGTTAACATCGACTTTACAAAATAAATGGCATGAGCCACTGCATTTGGCACTTTGGGTGGCCCAGCACCCAAAGTAATCCTAGTACTTTGGGTGGCCAAGGTGGAAGAATCTCTTAAGGCCAGGAGTTCAAGACAAGAATAGATGGCAATCTACTCACTTTTCAAAGGGGAATTGTGAAGTTTGAAATGGGAATGAGGGTGGCAAGTGTCAGAAAAAGACTTGAACTCTAGACCCAATCAATGGCAATGGCCCTGATTTTCCCCCTGCAAGCAACTTGCACTTTCTCCTGCCTGATGTAGATTATGTGCTGCTGTGTAAAAAGCCACCTCAAAACTCAATGGCTTATGACTTCTATGAATAAGGAATCCAGGAGTGAATCTGTGGACTGTTCTGACTTGAGGTCTTTCATGTGATTCAGTTAGAGATTGGCTGGGACCATGCTCATCTGATGGCCTTACTGGGGCTGGAGGAAGTGTGCTCCCATGAACAGAAAGCTGGTGCTGGCTGTTGGTGGGAGGCCTCAGTCCTTTCCCCGTGGGCCCCTCCACAGGGCTGCCAAGTGCCTTCACAGCATGGCCTCCATCTTCCCTCAGAACAAGGGATCTAAGAGCAAGAAAGCCAGGCAGAAGGCATATTCACAATGACCTATCCTTGAAAATGACATAGTATCACTTCCACCACATTCTCCTTAGTAAATGTGAGGCACGAAGTCTGGTCCACACTCAAGGAGAGAAAAATTAGACTCTAGCATTTAAATTAGAGGGGGGGTGTCAAAAGAATAAATATGTATTTTTAACTCAATATTTTTAAAGTATTTTTTAAATTGTGGCTTAAAAACTCATAATATAAAACTGACCATCTTAACTATTTTTGAGTGTATAATTCAGTAGTGTTAATTACATTCCCATTGTTGTATAATAGATTTCCAGAATTTTTTCATCTTACAAAACTGAAACTCTGCAAGTCAGCACAGGTGGACTCAATTAACAAAAGCCAAGAAACAGAGGGTGGCATTGCTGTTTCACTCACCTTTGTGACTCCAGTGTGACAACAGGGTGTGATCCACGTGAGAGCTCAGAAAACATGTGCTAGGTGAACAGTAAGAGTCAGACAGAAGGAGATGAGAGGCACTGAATCCAGAAAGCGGAAACTGTCTCACGTCTCACTCACACTGCATCCCTTCCTCACCCCATTGTGCAGCAAAGGGGCCCGTGTGGTCCTTTGTAGATATTTGAAGCAATGACCCAGATGATGTTAGCCATGCCCACTTGAATTCTTTGATCTTAAAATCTTTGATATGGTTTGGCTGTGTCCCCACCCAAATCTTATCTTGAATTGGAGCTCCCATAATTCCCACATGTTGTGGGAGGGACCCCGCAGGAGATAATTGAATCATGGGGGTGGTTTGCCCCATACTGTTCTCGTGGTAGTGAATAAGTCTCACGAGACCTGATGGTTTTATAAGCGGTTTCCCCTTTCACTTCATTCTCATTCTCTCCTGCCTCCCACCACATAAGAGTCCCCTTACTCTTCAGCCATGATTGTGAGGCCTCCCAGCCAGGTGGAACTGTGAGTCCATTAAACCTCTTTCCTTTATAAATTACCCAGTTTATTAAAAAACCGAAGTATGTGTCTATTAGCAGCGTGAGAATGGACTAATACAATATTTTTTTTAAAAACTGCATGTAAACAACAACCAAAACAGGTTTGAAAAGAAGGGCAGATTTAGCTTCAAAATTGAGATTCAAAGCTGCAGTTTTAAACAATAGCCATATTTTCAGGTTACCAAAAGAAAAATCAAAGATCAGTATTTACAACTGGTGTAAAATGGATATTCCCTCATATGTGCATATTTCACGTAAAGGTTTTGTGAGTATTCTGTCTCTTTGATTCAGATTTATTTATTTCCAGGGTTTACATTTGAAAGTAATCTTTCTATCTACTGTAAGGTAGATTTATATCTAGAAAAGTATATTTTTCACAGGGCTCATTTATTAGGCTGTAATGTATTATCTAATGCACAGAGAGAGACAGACTGATTTTTGGTAAAAGCTTAAAAACAACCAAAAATATCCTTTTAAATTTATCCATTTTTCTCAAATATTTTTTAGTTTGTCATCTGGTTTTTAAAAATTCAGATAAACAGTAGACAGTTTATGATACTTTAAACCTGGCAGTTGACCATAAAATAAATTGTATTTAGTAAATTTCAAACCTGCTTATTTTGAATGTTTGTAAATGATACATCGTTTCAGTGAAAACGATTATTTTTAACAAAAGGAGCCAACCAAACATTCTGTATGAGCACATTTGATTAGATTGTTAGAACCAACTCCACAATAGTCATACTAGTCATGTACATGGACATTCCCATCATGAAGATAAAGTGCACCCTTCAGCTCCTAAAACCTCAGTGGGATGTGCATTTTAGAGCATCCCACATCAGTAACTCCCAGCATGCTAACATCCCAAGGAAGAAAACGACAGGTTCTGAACTTAGGTATCTCAGGAGCCTGCTAAGGGCTGCTTTTGCTTCTAGAATAACAGCTTCTAAGTGTTATTATAATTATTTTTATGCATAAACTCCCCAACCTCCTATTTCAAACACTTTTTTTAAGGCATTCAGTAAGGAAAGGAAATAAATATGGGGATTATTGAAAACTCTTTAAGTGGTTCTAAAATATAGTCCCCTCAGCATTTAACACAGCAAGCAATTTAGCATCGAATGAATAGAACAGCCTGGAACAAAAAAGTGGGACATTTTTTGACAAGGTGAGTATTCCCATGCCCCAAAGAAAGGTTATATAAAACAAAAGCTTCTAAAAATGTGAAGCGCAGCCAATCCGCTTGGGTCACACTTGTCTCACTTGACACTGTGTCCTATAAATTTCTAAAATATCAGAGAAAATGATGGGTTTTGGTTTGATGTAGGTCAGTTTTCTATTCTCTCTCCTCTTTCCTAAACATACTACATATTTTTTAAAATAAAAGTAATATAAGCACATTTATTTAAAAATTGAAAATACTGAAAACTACCCAAAGTCATATGGCCCTAACAAAAGACCTATCCCAACTTTGGAATATTTCTGTCACTTCTTTCCCTTGTTGCCTAGATTAAAACACACACACACACACACACACACACACAGAAAGAGAGAGAGAGACACACACACACACACACACTTAACTATAAGTTTTCAGGATTGCATAGGAGTTTGTTCAGGCTGGCTGCGGTGGCTCATACCTGTAATCCCGGTACTTTGGGAAGCCAAGATGGGCAGATCACTTGAGACCAAGAGTTCAAGACCAGCCTGGCCAACATGGTTAAACCCTGTCTCTACTAAAAATACAAAAATTAGCCAGGTATTGTCATTCATACCTGTTGTCCCAGCTACTTGGGAGGCTGATATGGGAGAATCACTTGAACCCAGGAGGCAGAGGTTACAGTGAGCCAAGATCTCACCACTACACTCCTAGGCGACAGAGTGAGCCTGGGCAACAGAGTAAAACCCTGTCTCAAAAAAAAAAATAATAATAATAATAATTCAATTCTCCCCACAGTGCTCAGCCTATAAATTATTTTTAGATTTTTCTAAATTATTAATAATGCTGTATTGTATATCTTTATGGACACAGGTTCTCTTCCTCTCTCCCCCTTATCCGTATTTAGAATTGTTACTTTGGGCTAAATTTCAAGTAGAATTATAGAGTCAAGGAGTATGAACATTTAACATTTTAATACATATGAGAAAATTGCTTTCAAAGGAGTTGAAACAAGGCATTTTACGCTGTCCCCAACAATGCATGAGTCTGCTCATGGCACCTCACCCTCACCAGCAGCAGAAAATATAAGTGTCCCTTATTTTAATGGTGCTAAATGGAACCCATTCATTTAGTATACTTTTATTAATTATCTGCTAGCAACCATGGGTGCTGTCCTTGAGGGACTTACTATCTAATATGTTGGAGACAGCAAGCTTCCAGAAGGGTATCGGGGTGGCCTCCTGGTAATTCAGATGTGAGCCTCCCTTCTCCCTTCCAAGGGAACTCTTCCCAAACCAACAGGGCTGAGCAGGGAGCTCTCACTTGTTTTCCATCTCAAGGCTGCTCCCTGCTGAAAGGTTAGCATGTGGATTTTCTCACTGTTCCTAGATCTATTGAGGAGGAGGAAGGGAAATGGAGCATCAACTCTTGTGGTCAGAAGAGGACATAGATTCTCCTGGCTGGATTCCTTTGCAATGTTCCAGCAGTCCAGCTGCCTGCGCAGCACACAAACCCACCTATGAGCAGGTGCATCCCTCCCCAAACCAGTTCCTCATTTTTTAGAATAATCCAGTGCAGATGAAGTTTGAGAAGGAGCTGGCTTCCTTTCCTTGGCCCCACTGTTCTACAGAACGGTGTTTGCTTCTTTCCTGACTCTCCCACCAGCTGCCTGAGCAAAGAAGGTAAGGGATAGTGCTGCACAGATGTAGAAGGAGGATGAAGTTGATCCAAATGTATTGACATGAGGTTACTGAACAGAGATTCTGCATTTCGTGTTACAGTTCAGGGAAGCAGAAGAGGCTCTAAGAGTTTGTTTGTTTGGTTGGCTGAAGCATGGACTGGAACTGGCCCACAGTGAGTGAGTTAGAAGTGCAGGAGCTGTCTTGAGTTAGTGTGGAGGAAGCAATTCAAAGGCTTAGAGAGACTGGAATGTTAGCACGAATTTGTCGCTTCAGATTACTCACGCACACTGGGAGGGTCCAGAAAACATACCTCTCACCACAACTATAAGAAATAAATTTGTGAGGGGAGCTCTGGCATCTGTGCAGAGCTCTGTGATCGTTCTTCTCTGCAGGCCAGACCTCACAGCAGGACCTGCAGTCACTGCGCTGGGAAACTCACACAAGGGAGCAATTGGATCCTGGGTGGTAGAAGCACTCAATCCCAAAAGGCAGGTGGGCGTAGTGACCGTAGGGGACAACAGCATTCCAGCAGCAGTCAGAATACAGCAGTCTGACTTGAGCAGACCTTTGGCATTGGCAAATTGATCCATTATGGTGATCCTAAATGAAATAGATATAGGAAGACTACTAAATTCCTACTTGATCTGTATAAACAGAAAAGTTCTAGGTCAAGTGAATAAAAGTCTAATTTGAATCATAAAACACAGAGTCATGGCCCCTCAATTAATTCCCAGACTTGAGCCAGTTTACAGACCCAAAACCCCTTGAATAAAAAGGAGGCCGTGTCCCCTTGAGGAAGGCCCCAGGTACACTGCCAAAAACTGATACTGTTCAACTTTGTCTGGCCTTTTACCAGGGTAGCTGTGCATTGAGGAAGAGGAAATAAACAGATTTAGCAGGGGCTACCAGACACGGGCTCTGAACCGCCATTAATTCCAGGAGACCCAAAAAGTCACTGTGGTCCACCAGACAGAGTAGGGGCTTATGGAGGGCAGGTGACTGATGGAGTTTTAGCTCAGATTTGTCACAAAGGGGGCCCATTGGGTCCTCAAACCCATCCTGTGGTTGTGTCTCCAGTTCAAGAATGCATAATTGACACTGAGACACCCAACAGCTGGCAGAATTCCCACAGCATGGGCTTGGAAATCACTGTGGGCTTTGGGTGACCTTGGGCGAGTTCCCTAACTTCTCTTAGCTTGTCATCTGTAAGATGAGTACACCCATCAGGTCCACCTCACCAGTGTGTTGTGAGGAGTAAATGCATTAAGATATGGACAGCTTTCAGCTAAGCATTGTTTCAACCACCCACATCCCCCATGGAGCCTTCTGAGTTGAATCCTAAACATATCCTTGTATCCATAAAAATTACAGTATGTGTCACTAAAAGCTAAACTATCTCCTTAAAATATATGACCACAGTACCATTATTACCTTTTTAAAATTAATAATTCCTTAATAACAAATATCCATAGTTTGAATTTATTCATTGATTCATATTTATTATAAAGTTTTTTGTTTGAATCAAGATTCATGGAGGGTCAATAGATAGCAGTTCATTGGTAAATATCTTAATTCATAAGTCTCTCTCACTCTTCTATGCAACTTATTTGTTGAAGAAACAGAATCATTTACCCTACAGAGCTTCCCTCAGTCTAGATTTTGATGACTGCATCTCCATTTCATAGTTTAATGTTTCCTGTGTCCATTGTATTCCTTGAAAAGTTACAGTTAGGGCTAGATGCCTAGTCAGATTATGGTTCAGTTTAAAATATATGTATAGTCCATGTTTTGCCACCAACTGAATCATTTTTTATGTTTATATTATCCACATTTGGCCAGTGGGAGTTCCTTGAAGCTGACTCCTGTGCCATTATTTTCTATCAGTTTTATTGAGGTGTAATACATGTATGATAAACCATATCCATTTTAAGTGCACAATGTAATGAGATTTAGCAGATGTATCTACCTATAAAGCCACTGCCATAATCAAGATATAGAATATTTCCATCAGGAGCAAACTTTTCCTTGTGTTCCTTTGAAATCCATTTCTCCTCCCTCCTCTGCCCCCAGGCAACCACTGATCTAGTTTCTGTAGCATGGATTTGTTTGATTTTGCTTGAACTTTTTATAAATTGAGCAATACAGTAATATTCTTTTGTGTCTGGTTTCTTTTGCTGAGTGTAATGCTTTTGAGATTCACCATATTGTTCCATGTAGCAATCGTTTATTCCTTTTTATTGCTCTGTAGCATTACACTGTATAGCTATGTCACAGTTGGTTCATCCATTTATCCACGGATGGGCACTTGGGTGGTTTCCACTTTTTGCCTATTACGAATAAATCTGCTAGGAACACTTGTGTACAAGTTTTTACGTGGATATATGTTTTCACTTCTCTTGGGTAAATACCTGCATTCAAAATGGTTATGTTATAGAGTTTGTTTAACTTTTTAGGAAACAGCCCAACAGTTTTCCAAAGTGGTTATACGAATTTATATTCCCACCAGCAATATATGACATTCCAGTTGCTACACATCCTTTCCAGCACTTGGTTTTCAGCGTTTTAAATTTTAGCGATGCTACAGGTGTGTACTGGAATCTCATTTCCCTGATGACTATTGCTACCAAGCTTCTTTTCAAGTCCTTATCTTCTTAGGTAAAACATGTGCTCAAAGCTGTTGCTTATTTTATTTGGGATGTATTTATGTCTTTATTGTTACATTTTAAGAGTTCTGAATATATTTTAAATACAAGTCCTTTAACAGATATATATGTATATATGTAATATGTGCAACATTATATATAATGTAAGTCTTATGATGTATATATATATCTGTCAAAAGACTTGTATTTTTTTTCTTTCTTTATTGTTCTCTCTGTCTCCCTCTCTCTCTCTCTCTATATATATATATATGTATATATATAGTATTCAGTGTGTAATATTTTCTCCCATTATATGATTTGCCTTGTTGTTTCCTTAGAAGTCTTTAGATATTAAAAACTTTTTAATTTGATAATGATCAATTTGTAACATTTTTCTTTACAGTCTAAATTTTTGTGTCCTGGCTAAGAAATATTTTTCTAAACCAAGGCCACAAAACTCCCTTTATGTTTTCTTCTGGAAGTTTTAGATTTTACATTTAAGTCTTTGACTCATTTAGAGTTCAGTTTCATAAGTGGTCTGAATAAAGAGTTGATGCTCATTTTTTTCTATACAGATATCCCATAGTTCCAACACCATTTGCTGAAAAGATTTTCCTCTCCCCCAAAAATTGCCTTGGTAACTGTCAGAAATCTACAGACCACACAGGTGAGGGTTTGCTTCTGGCCCTTCTGGGTTCCATTGGTCTGTGTGTCTATCCCTTTGCCAATGTCAAACTGTTCTTACAACTGTAACTTTATGGTACGTACCCCATCATGTACTTTAACCTTCCAATTTTGTTATTCTTTTAAAAATTGCTTTGGCAATTCTAGCTCATTTCCATATAAATTTATAAACAGCTTTTTCTAAAAAAAAAAAAAAAAAAAAAAAAAAAAAAAAAAAAAACAGATCTGCTGGAATTTCGATAGGGATGACACTGACTCTAAACTATGTCCTAGAGAAGTAACATCTTAATAATAGTAAATCTACCTAGCTGAACTAGGTATATCTCTCCGTTTGTTTAGGTCTTCTTTAATTTCTCTCAGCAGTGTTTTGTAGTTTTCAATGAAAAGGTTTTGCATATCTTTTCTTAAATTTATTTCTAAGGATATTCTCCTTTTGATTCCTTCATAAATAGAATTACGTTTTACATTTTCTTTTTTCCTTTTCTGCATCCTTTTAGCTTGCTCCTTTACTGTTAATGTTTGATTGATCGTTTTTCTGACAGAGTGAGATGTACTTTTCCTGTCTCAGGCCTGAAATGAAGTTATTTTTTTCTGAGAGTGACTCTGGTTTCTCTTTAGTGGAGAATGGCATTTTCTCTCTAGAATACGTCCCACGAACAGTGTCCAGCCCATGTGTTGAGTTCAAAAGTCACTTGAAGTCGTATCTGTGTGCTTATTTTACTCTTTTAATATAATGTTGGGTTTATTTGATTCCATTTATTTCCAATTTTAGGGTTTGATTTTGTCTACTGATTTAGTTTCAGTTTTTTAATATTGACAGCTCAAAAGCCCAAATTACATGCTCTTAAAGAAGTCTTGCTTCCCCATGGCGACCACTATTTCCCATACAGGGATTATTTTTATTAGCCTGAGTATTTTCCTTCTGAAAGTGTTTCTTTTTTGCAATTACGGCTTCCTATTTCCCCACCTTTCTTTTACAACTTTAGCAACATAAATACACTGCTCTGCATATTGCTTTTATCACTTAAAATATATCCTGGTGATTATCAGATATAAGTATATAGTCCTTCCTCAATATCTGTGAAGAATTAGTTCCAGGACCTCACGTGGACACCAAAGTCTGTGGGTGCTCAAGTCCCTGATATAAAATGGCTTAGCATTTGCATATAACCCATACTCTTTCTTCCATGATTACTTACAATACCTAATATAATGTAAGTGCTACGTAAGTAGTTGTTATAATGTATCGTTTAGAGAATAATTATGAGAAAAGGTCTGTATGTGTTCAGTATGGATGCAATTTAAAACTATGTATATTTTTAATCCATGGTTGGTTGTATCTATGGATCCAGATCCAGATCCAGAAGGCCAACTGTATAGATGACTTTCTCATTCATTTCTACAGCTATCTATTACTTCTTTGGGTGGGTATATCAGGAGGTTTTCCACCAGCCTCTTGCTGAGGAACATCTGGGTTGTCTTACATCTGTAGCTATCACAAGGAATGCCATGATGAATAACTGTAGCTATAGGATGTTCTGCATTTGTGGACATATCATTTCAAGGTAGATTCCTACAAGAGGGATTGTTGAGACACAGGTAAATGCATATGTAATTTTGTTAGATATTGCCTAATGTACTTAATAGACTTTCCACAATTTTTTACTTCCATTAGCAATATGTAAAAATGTCTGTTTCCCGATAGCCTCACCAAGAAAAACAATGATTCCTTTAGATATACCTAGAATATTTCCTGGGACCACCACATTTTTCAAGGTACACAGAGTAAAGCCTGAAGATACAAGTTGCAGTTAAAATAAATTGTGTGTATTATTCAATGAGAGAGTGTTGTGTCTGGTCTGTTTGTGCTGCTATAACAAAGTACCCGAGGCTGGGTAATTTATAAACAATAGAAATGTATTTCTCACAGTTCTGGAGGATGGGAAGCCCAAGATCAAGGTGCTAATAGGATTGGTGTCTGGTGAGGGCTGCTCCCCGTTTCCAAGATGGCATATTGTTGCTGCATCACTCAGAGAGGAGGAACACTATGTCTTCACATGGTGTGGGGAACAGAAGGACAAGAGGATGCCCCCCTCAACTTCAAGCCCTATTATAAAGGTACTAATCCCATTCATGAGGGCTTCACCCTCATGACTTAATCACCTCCCAAAGGCCATACCTCTTAATGCTGTTGCATTGGGGATTAAGTTTCAATATAATTTTTGGAGGGGACACCACCCTTCAAACCATAACTGGTGGTTAAAACCTATCCTATTTAAATCATATAATTAAGTACTTGTTATTTTCACATAAATTATCACTATAACTCAAAAAAAATTCATATTTTCAACCTCCCGGTAACAAAAAATAAAATAAGCTAGCTGCTGGTAGATTAGGTTTGGGTAATGTATCATTTTCACTTTAATTAAATGTGTAGAAAAGTTTAATCATGAAGTATATTGATGTTAGTGGCATTATAGCTACTTTTATATCTGATATCTATTTAATTATGCCCAAAAGCCAAATACCAGACTTTGACACATGAGCATATACGTGCATTTACCAAAGGATGCCATGCCTTTTTCTCTTCCTTCTGTAACTGACTTGTAATTTCAGTTACACATTAGTTATTACGTATAATTACTTATAACTTTAGTTATATATATTGTATGAATATGAAGTAAGTAATGAGATGTGGCACGTTGACTTATCTTGTTTTAAAAATTAATACACAGGTTACTCCTTTTAGATGAACGCCATTTTAATCTTAACAGATTTTAGTTATCTACTTTGTACAGTGCACTCTGTAATTTATTTCTTGGTGATTTAAAAAATATTCTTAGTATGTTATTATTAGTTGAGTTTTATCCAACCCCCCCCAAAGGAAGAAATGTTGAAGTCCTAACCCCTAGTACTTCAGAATATGACTTCATTTGAAAATAGGGTCATTGCAGAAATAATTAGTTAAGATGAAGTTGTACTGGAGTAGGATGGGCTCCTAATTAAATACGACAGGAGTCCTTGTAAGAAACAGGCCTGCAAAGACAGAGAGGCCCAGGGAAAATACTACGTGATGATGGAGACAGAGGTTGGAATTATGCAGCTATAAGCCAAAGAAGTTCAAAGATCTCCAGCAAGCTACCAGTGGCTAGGAAGATGTAGGTATTCTCAACAGATTTCAGAGGGAGCCTGGCCCTACCAACACCTTGACCTTGAGGTGGAGTTCCAGCCTCCAGAACTGTGAGACAATAAATTTCTGTTGCTTTAAGTTGACTTTGCTGTTTTGTAGAAAGGATGTAGAAAGGGCTTTGTCCATAAAATTTAATGAGCTCAGTCAGCAGCTCAAGTTGATTAAGGATACCTAAAGCATGTGGTAAAAAGTATTTTTATCAGGAATGTTATCTTGGCAAAAGCATATTGATATATTTTAATTTTCCCATCCCTTCTAAATGTATCTTGTTAAACAAATTACCTCTAAGTGAAAGAGTAGAAATATACTTAATAGTGATTTAATAATTTTTGTTACAAACTTTTGCTGTATTTCCCAAAATTTGAGAAAATTGTAAATCCTCTGCAGATCAAATGGTACTGATGATTTTGCTTACAACAAAGCTGGCAGAAGATCGAAAGTAGTTGATAGCCAATTAATCATTAAAATTCTATTTTATGAGAATTCACTGTGATTTATGACACATAACTGATTAGTATTATTTGCTTATGAGTATCTGCTCATTATTAGTATCTACTCTTTTATGTGAAGATTTCTCAGTGCCTATGACCATGAAAATAAGACTCAGGAGTAGACTCAGTGTGATTTCTGTCTCGTTCTAGCAATAAGTCATATTCATGAACAGCCATGTGAAGTAATTTGATAAAGCTGCATTTATCTCATTAAGACATATATTTCCAATAAAGTTTCTTTATCTTCAATAATTATATATATTCCATTAAAAGTTAATTAGTAACATATTTGCTTGTTTTTATTTTTATTTCTAGAGACGGTCTTGCTCTGTTGCCTAGGCTGGAGGGCAGTGGTACAATTATAGCTCACTGCAGCCTTCAATCCCTGGGTTCAGACAATTCTCTCGCCTCAGATTCTTGAGTAGCTGGGACTACAGGTGTGCACCACCATGCCCTGACAATTATTTTTAAATTTTTTTTGTTGAAATGAGGGTCTTACTATGTTGCCGAGGCTGGTCTTAAACTCCTGGGTTCAAGCAACTCTCCCACGTAGGTCTCCCAAATTATTGGGTTTACAGGCTTGAGACATGGTGCCTGGCCAACAATTTTTTTTTTTTGTAAAATATATACATATACTTGTAATTATACCTTCAGCTAGCAAAAATTCTAGAGCCTATGATTTCAGAAAATTTAAAAGATTTAAACAATTCAATTTACATACATCTTTATTATATGAACTAATGATGAAGTGAACAGTAAAGTCTGTAATTCACAAAAGTACATTTGGATAAAAGTAAAAAGACCATAATTCAAGGAGTAAAAAAGTTATGAATGTTCTGATTTTAGAGGAAGGCTTATTCTTGGATCTTCTAAGCAAGTGACAGTGGGCAGTTGCTGTGAAATTTTGATTCCTTTGGAGACATTTACATGCAGACACTTTTAATGTTAATATTTGAAATATGCTGGAAGTTATTTTCTTTTCAAGTATTTAAATATAATGTAAAAATGGTAGAAAGCAGCTTAAAATGTACAAAGAAAGGACATGGTCTTTGAAAATAATTTTAGGAGATAGGCTCTATCACATAAGCCATTTTTACTGAGCTCTTCGGGCAACCTAAGTGATACCACAATCCAATGATCATCTCTTTATGATTGATTAATTGATTTTTGCCCTTAGCACAGAGTCATTGATTTATAAAATGTGTTGATTTCCCCCAAATCTTTCTTAGTTAACCAATCAGTTTTCCCATTTTTGTTGTTGTTATTGTTGTTGTTTAACTTTCTCTGAACTGTCTCAGTTTCTTCTGGAGTAGATTTTCTATTTATTTTCAAATTCCTGTTTCATGGTGCTGATCTTCCTCCTCCTCATGGAGCCCCCTCCTTGCTCACTGCTATTTAGGATGATAGGCTGGAGATGATGTGGGGGTTGCGGTGGGTTTCTTTCACAGAATTGGTAGAGCACCAGGGTCACAGAGCTTGGGCACCTAACTAGCCGTTCCATGAGCAGCAGGAGAATAACTCTAAGAATAAGAGGGTTAAATGAAGAAACCAAAATGCTTGAAAGAGAATTGTGATTAAAGGTAAGCATTATTGAACAATGGTTCCTTAGCTTAAACAAAAAAGAAAGAGGCTGGTTATATGACAATTGAAAATACCCATGATGTCCCAGACAAAATGAGTGAAAAAATAATTACAGTTTTGAATGAAATAATTAAAGAAAAAATCCTAAAAGCACCTAGATTGATGTATTAGTCTGTTCTCATGCTGCTAATAAAGACATACTCGAGACTGAGTAATTTATAAAGGGAAGAGGTTTAATGGACTCACAGTTCCACGTGGCTGGGGAGGCCTCACAATCAAGGCAGAAGGTGAAAGGCACATCTCACATGGCAGCATACAAGAGAGAATGAGAGCCAAGTGAAAGGGGCTTCCCCTGATAAAATCATCAGATCTCGAGAGACTTACTCACTACCACGAGAACAGTATGGGGGAAACTGCCCCCATGATTCAATTGTCTCCCACTCGGCCCCTCCCACAACACGTGAGAATTACCGGAGCTACAATTCAAGATGAGATTTGGGTGAGGAAACAGCCAAACCGTATCAATCAATAAGACCATAAAGGCAGAAAACTCAGTTGGTCTCAGACTTCTTTGAAAAACTACGATCCAGGAAACAGAAGATCATTGTCCTCCGATTCTCAGGGCAAAAAAATTGTGAGGCCAAATTTTATACCCAGCCAGATTCTGATCATGTGTAGAAATAATGCAATGATGTCCTCAGCTGTGCAAAGTCTGAGAAAAGGAACAAATCCACCTTGCTGTATGCTCTCCTGTTAACAGAGAGATGTTGTTTCACTAAATGTTCCAGATTGGGGAAGTGATTAAAGGGCATCCTGTAGAAAATAAGCCAATAGATAGCTAACTGTGAATACTGGTAAGCAACTGGTTCCAGACAGACTGTAAATGTAGATAAGCATTTTGGAAACCAGAAAGCTACCTCGTAAAATATGCACACAATAGTAATAATGAATGGTCTCAAACCAAGAATATGCTAAATTCTTCCCTTAACCTGGGGCAAGGAGGAACAATGAGAGAAATGCAGGTTTTAAAAGTTCTGCAAATGCTTAAAGGTACACTCCAGTAGTATTAAAAAAATGATGGAAATCATGGAGAAAAACTAACCAAATACAAAGCCCATCGAAAAGGAAAAGACTAAACAAGCCAAAAAAAAAAAAAAAAAAAAACTGGAGTGGAAGTTATTAGCTGTGGCAAAAAGTGAGATCTTTAGTTAATGATAACTAACAGCGTTCTATGGGTTGTTGGATGTTTCAGAAAACTGGTTTTCACAATGGAAATGAAAGTCTTGGGCCCCACACTGCTATGCTGAGGTAGGATCTACAAGAGTGGGGACACACATTTTTTTATTGAACTAATATTCTTAGAAGTTCTGTTTGAGAACCTTGCCTTATAGATCCCTAAGAGTTTGGACTGCATATAAGAAAATCCAGCTGCATGCTGACTGAAGACACACACTGAAAATAAAGCTACAATGAAATGTTAAAAATCAAAGCATGAGTAAGAAATTTATTGGGCAAATATAATTGTGAAAGGAAGAAATGGTAGTATTGATCTCAAACAGCAGAATTTAAGGCCCAAACTATTAAATATGACACCGGGTAATTTGATATCTATAAAATGTGTCATTCACAAGGAAAAAAGACTTAATAAACCATGTTAATATAAATGAAAATATATTAAACAAAATATTGAGAAAGCATTATGAGGGCCCTTAATTTTTCTCTTTCTCTTTCTCTCCATTTTCCAGCACTTTTAGATTCTAAAACCAGAAAATATTTACAGAAGTTAAGATCATAGAATATATAATAAAAATGAATAAATGAACAAGTTAATAAATTCTAAAAAGCAAAAATTACAGTTCATACTAGCATTTGTCATTAAAAGATAAATTATCAGAATGTTTTTAGCTAATACCTACCGAATTCCTAAAATGTAGCCAAGGATTCGGTTATCTGTGTATATATACTATTTCCATCCTTGCCCTTGATTTGTCAGGGAAAAGTATTGTATTTAATTAATAGATTAAGAAATTATGGGAGGGGTTTCACAATGGCTGACTAGAGGCATCTGGTGCTTGCCTTCTCCACAAAGAAGAGCCAAAATAGTGAGTAGATAATCACACTTCAAATAGACCATCCAAGAGAGGCACTGGAATTCAACAGAGAAGTGACAGGAAACACCTAAAAAACGGAAAGAGAGAAAAGTGAGGCAGACTGCTTAGCTAGGATCTTCTGGGAGCCTAGAGAAGGTTCCCCAGTGCAGGTAAAGAGTGAGAAACCCCACAGTGGTCCACAGTTCCACCACAGACTCCTGCAATCCTAGCCATGGAGAGCCCCTTGAGACTAACATAGGGAGCTGTGTGTAGACCATGTGACAGCACTGCTCCAGCAAGGGAGTTCAAGCTAAGTCCCACACCTCACCCCAAGTCCTAAGCAGCTTCAGAAGAGCACCATTTTGAAAGCCTAGGCCCCACCAGACTGCACCCTGCCCTGGGGCCCAACAACCCCTGCATCTCTACATCCCTGGAGCCCATCTCATTGATATCCCCTGCCTATGGCTGCCACCAGAGCTGGCTGCTGCCACCAGGGCCAAAGCATAAGCCACCAGCTGTGACCCTGCCACCCCCAGTAGCAGGACTGCTGTACATTTTCATGCACTCCAAGGACAGGCTTCCCTGCTTACAGCTGCCATCACTAGGATCAAAGCTCAATCCATCGGCAGTGGAGGCACCATGCATTTACAAGCACCCTAATGATAGGGTACCCCACATGCAGTGACCACCTGGGGCTGAAGTGTGTGCTCCCCAGCCACCTGCCTATGGCTGCTGCCACTGAAAGCAACCTCGCCCTCTCCAGTAGCAGGGATGCAGTGCAGCCACTGCTGGCCCAACCTAAGCATTCTGCTGGGGACCTGGGGATCACCCTTCTCCTGCCTACCACAGCCAGCAACTGGATGAGCTAATGCAGAGCCCGAAGTCAGGTCTGTTCAGCCTGGCTCTGTCCCTACAGTGACTGAGCTTGATATCTGGGGGCCTGAGGATTGCCCAGTCCTATTCATCACCATTGGTACCTAAGCACTCCTCTTGGGGGGCCTGAGGTTGAGCCCACCCAACCTATTGCTATCACTACTGCTAACACCCATGAGAACATGCCACCTGTGGGCCTGGTCACTGGCCTAGCCAGCTTATTGCAGCTACTGCCAACAGCAGTGTGGATCACTTGGGAACCAGAGGGGTGTCCCATCACAGCTACTGCAATTGCCCATACCATACCCACTGCCCAGGGGCCAAACGACCTGTCCAACTACGTGGACCACCACTGTCACTACTGGTGCCTAAGCAAGCCACTTGGAGGCCCAAGAATTGGCTTGCCTGGTCCCACTGACACCAGTGCCAGTGTACATAACCCTGGGGCCCAAGGACAGGCATACTCAGTTCACCACTGACACCACAACTGCCTGAAGCCTGGCTTACCCAGCATTCTCATCCCTGGCAAAACTTTACCACAGCCTCCAGTAGCAACCACACCCAAGGCCACCGAGGAAATTACAAAACCACTGATGCTGTTTACCACTGAAGAAATCATATGAAGACTACAGTACTGCATGCACCCAGAATCAAATCCAAAGTGTCCCATCCAACCAACATCATAGATACATCATCAGGAAGAATTCCTACCCCATGAAAACAAATTCAAAAAATTGGAGAAGCAACTATTTATACCAGATGTGCAGATACCCAACATAAGGACACAAGAAACATCAAAAATTAAGGAAATATGACACCTCTAAAGAAACACAACTATTTTCTAGCAACAGATTCCAGTCAAAAATAAATTTATGAAATCCCAAAGCATTCAAAATAATGACATTAAAGAAGCTCAATGAGATACAAGAGAACACAGACGAAGAATACAAAGAAATCGGAAAAACAATTCAGGATGTGACTGAGAAATTTACCAACAAGATAGACATTATCAAAAAAGAACCAAACAGAAATTCTGAAACTGAAGAATTCATTGAATGAAATACAAAATACCATTGAAAGCTTTAACAGTAGACTAGATCAAGCAGGAAAAAAAAAAAAGTTTAGAACTTGAAAATAAGTCTTTTGAAATAACCTAGTCAGACAAAAAATAAAGAGAAATACTTAAAAAGAATGAACAAAGCCTATGTGACACATGGGACACCATAAAGCAGCCAAATACTCAAATTTTAGGTTTCCCAGAAGGCAAAGAGAAAAATGAAAGGGATAGAAAACCTATTTAACAAAATAATAGCTAAGAGCTTCCTAAACCTAGTGAGAGATTTAGATATCCAGATACAGGAGTTTCAGGGATCCCCAAATAGACACAATTTTAAAATGTCTTCTCCATGGTACATGATACAGTTTGGCCCTGTGTCCCCAACTGAATCTCACATTGAATTATGACCTTCAGTGTTGGAGGAGGGGCCTGGTAGAAGGTAACTGGATCATGTGGGCGATTTCCACCTTGCTGTTCTCTTGATAGTGATTGAGTTCTCATGAGATCTGGTTGTTTAAAAGTGTGTAGCGCTTCCTGCTTTGCTGTCTGTCTCTCCTGCTGCCATATGAAGATGTGCTTGCTTCCCTTTCATCTTTCTGCCATGATTGCAAGTTTCCTGAGGCCTCCCAGCCATGCTTCCTGTACAGCCTGTGGAACTGTGAGTCAATTAAAACCTCTTTTCTTCATAAATCACCCAGTCTTAGGCAGTTCTTTACAGTAGTGCAAGAAAAGATAAATACAGAATATTGGCATCAGAGAAGCGGGGCATTGCTATAAAGATACTGGAAAACGTGGAAATGACACTGGAACTAGGTAATGGGCAGAGGTTGGAACAGTTTGCAGGGCTCAGAAGAAGACAGCAAGATGAGGGAAAGTTTGGAACTTCCTAGAGGCCAGTTGAATTGATCAAAATGCTGATTGTGACATGGACAGTGTAGTCCAAGCTGAGGTGGAGATGAGGAACTTATTAGGAACTGGAGCAAAGGTCATTTTTGCTATGCTTTAGCAAAGAGACTGGAGGCACTGTAGTCCTGCTCTAAAGATCTGTGAAACTTTGAACTTGAGAGAGATGATTTAGGGTATCTAGCAGAAGAAATTTCTAAGCAGCAAAGCATTCAAGATGTGGCCTGGCTGCTTCTATTAATAAAAGCCTATACTCATTTGCATAAATAAATGACCTGAAACTAAAACGTATACTTTAAAGGGAAGCAGAGCAGAAAAGTTTGAAAAATTTGCAGCCCAACCATGTGGTAGAAAAGTAAAACCCATTTTCTGGGGAGGAATTCAAAGCTGCAGAAATTTGCATAAGTAGAGGAGCTGAATGTTAATAACCAAGACAATGAGGAAAATGCTTCCAGGACATTTCAGAGACCTTTATGGCAGCCCCTCCCATCACAAGCCCAGAAACCTAGGAGAGAGAAAATGGCTTCATGGTCTGGGCCTAAGGCCCTGCTGCTCCATGCAGCCTTGGGACATGGCACCTTGCATTCCAGCTGCTCCAACTCCAGCCCTGGCTGTAAAGGGCCAAAGCACAGCTTGGGCCATTGCTTCAGAGAGTGCAGGCCCCGAGCCTTGGTGGCTTCCATGTGGCACTGGGCCTAAGACAAGAGTTGAGGTTTGGGAGCTTCCACCTAGATTTCAGAGGATGTATGGAAATGCCTGGATGTCCAGGCAGAAGTCTGCTGCAGGGGTAGAGTGCTTATGGAGAACCTCCATTAAGGCAGTGCAGAGGAAAAATGTGAGATTTGTCCCCGACACAGAGTTCCCTGTGGGGCACTGCCTAGTGGAGCTGTGAGAGGAGGGTCCTCCAGAGTGTCCCCCAGACCTCAGAATGGCAGATCCACTGATGGCTTGCACTGTGCATATGGAAAAGCCACAGGCACCCAGTGCCAGCCCAGAAAAGCAGCTGCACGGGCTATACCCTGTAAAGCCACAAGAACAGAGCTGCCTAAGCCTTTGGGAGCCCACCTCTTGCATCAGCAAGCCCTGGATGTGAAACATGAAATGAAAGGAGATTATTTTGGAGTTTTAAGATTTAATAACTGCCCTTCTGGATTTCGGACTTGTATGGGGCTTGTAGCCTCTTTCTTTTGGCCTATTTCTCCCTTTTGGAACAGGAGCATTTACTCAATGCCTCCACCCCCATTGTATTTTGGAAATGACTAACTTGTTTTTTATTTTATCGTCTCAAAGGCAGAAGGGACTTGTCTTGTTTCAGATGAGACATTGAACTTGGACTTTTGAGTTAATGCTGGAATGAGTTAAGACTTTGGGGAACTGCTGGGAAGACATGATTGGCTTTGAAATATAAGAAAGATATGAGATTTGGGAGGGGCAAGAGGTGGAATGATATGGTTTGTCTCTGTGTCCCCACCCACATCTCATGTTGAATTGTAATACCCAGTGTTGGGGGAGGGACCTGGTGGGAGGTGATTGGATCATGAGGGTGGATTTCCCCCTTGCTGTTCTTGTGATAGTGAGTTCTCATGATATCTGGTTGTTTAAAAGTATGCAGCACTTCCCCGCTTCACTGTCTCTCTTGCCACTGTGTGAAGATGTGCTTCGTTCCCTTTTGTCCTTCCACCACGATTGTAAGTCTCCTGAGGTTTCCCAGCCATGCTTCCTGTACAGCCTGCAGAACTGTGAGTCAATCAAACTTCTTTTATTCACAAATTACCCAGTCTCAGGTAGTCCTTTATAGTAGTGTGAGAACAGACTAATACAGTATATTATAGTCAAACTGTCAAAAGTCAAAGACAGAGAAAATTCTAAATGCAATGAGAGAAAAATGCTATTTATAACAGAACTCCCATCAGAATAACAGCAGATTTCTCAGCAGAAATGATACAAACCAAGAGAGAATGGGATCATATATTCATAGCACTGAAAGAAAAAATTCCTGTAAGCCAGGGATACTACACCCAGAAAATTATCCTTCATCAATGAAGGAGAAATAAAGGCTATCCCAGACAAGCAAAAGTTAAGGGAATTCATCATCACTAAACTGACCCTACAATAAATTCTTAATGGAGCCCCACACCTGGAAGTGAAAGAATGATATCCAAAATCACTAAAACACGTGAAAGTATAAAACCCACTTATTGTAGGATCTGGCCAGCAGCCCACAATGCAACGGGACTCTTTCTTTGTTCCCAGGTGGATTGGCAGGTTGAGAAATAATAGACACACACAAGATAGTGAAAGCTGGGTCCAGGGGGGTCATTGCCTTCTGGTCCCACGATGCTGCCAATGCACTGGATGTACCACCTTTTATTATGAAGTTTAGTGAGGGTGGGGGTAGGTTAGTGAGGGATTTAGGGTCATTTGATTGAGGTGAGATGGTCACATGGGGATGAAGTAATTCTTTAACATAACATCTGTATGCAGAAGTACAGTATACAGAGATAAGAATTTACAATATAGTGTGTACATCAGTAATTTCTAATAGAGCCTTAAAGCAGAAACACAGTTTTTCCATAACCTATGATTAGCAAGACATTAATCAGCAGTAACAGTTGCAGCAAAAGCTGGTTACAAACAATCCATAGAAACAGGACGTGAAGCTAAACAACTGGTGAGACCAGAAATTCTCAGAAGGGAGTATGCCTTAACCCTAAAGAGACCTAGAAGAGCCGTGGCAAGATGAGGGCATTGATAGCCCTATCTTATCCATATGGACAGGTGTCCCTTATGCGTCCATATATAGGTTCTCCACAAGGGTCGCATCCCAGTCCCAGAGCTATGAACATCTGTTTTTCTGGGATAGGAATCTTGGTGATGTGAAACCTCTCTGACTGCACGTCCATTCATAGGCTCTCTGCAGGGGGAAGCACATCACGTGCTGTTGGCTCATTCTGGCAGTCCAACCTGGCATTGTCTTTACACAATCCTACATGCAATTTTATATTTACAATAATCAGGAGCATTTCATCTTTTATTCCATAGCAATAGTTTCAGGGGCTCTCCCTACACCCACTGATAGAAAAAACACACAAATGAGGATGCTAATGTTACCACTACCACCAAACGACAGTGATAAACAATAAGAAACAAGGGAGTAAAGCATATAGAAAACAACCAGAAATCAATTAATAAAGTGACAGGAATAAGCCTTCACATATCAGTGATGACCTTGGATATATACAGATTAAACTTTCCACTTAAAAGATATGGCTGAGGCCAGGCACGTTGGCTCACACCTGTAATCCCAGCACTTTGGGAGGCCAAGGCAGTTGGATCATGAGGTCAGGAGTTTGAGACCAGCCTGGCCAACATAGTGAAACCCCCTCTCTACCAAAAACTACAGAAAATTATCTGGATGTGGTGGAAGGTGCCTGTAATTCCAACTACTCGTGAGGCTGAGGCAGAAGAATCGCTTGAACCCAGGAGGAGGTGCCAGTAAGCTGAGATCAAACCATTGCCCTCCAGCCTGGGTGACAAGGGTGAAACTCCATCTCAAAAAAAAGATATGGCTAAATTGGTCCTTAATATGATCCAACAAAATGCTACCTATAAGAAACTCATCTCACCTGTAAAGATACATACAGACTGAAAGTAAAAAGATAGAAAAATATATCCCAAGCAAACAGAAAGAAAAAAGCAGTAGCTTTCCTAATATCAGATAAAGCAGACTTTAAGTAAAAACAGTAAAAAGAGACAAAGAAAGTCATTACATAATCACAAAGTTAAATTCAGCCAGATGATACAATAATTTTAAACATATATGCACCCAATACCAGAGCACCTAGATTTATAAAGCAAATATTATTAGATCCAAAGGGAGAAAAAGACTCCAATAAAATAGTAGCTGGGGACTTCACCACCACACTCTCATCATTAGACGTATTATCCAGACAGAAAATTAACAAGGAAACATTGAATTTAAACTGCACTTTAGACCAAATGGATCTAATAGATACCTGCAGAATATTTTATGCAATAGCTACAGAATATACATTGTTCTCATCCGTACACGAAACATTTTTCAGAATAGACCATATGATAGGACACAAAACAAATTGCAACAAAATTTTAAGAATAAAAATCCTATCAAGTATCTTCACAGACCACACTGGAATAAAACTGATAATTAATAACAGGAGGAATTTCGGAAATGTACAAATACATGAAAATTAAACAACAAGCTTCTGGATGACAATTGGGTCAAGGAAGAAATTAAGAAGGAAATAAAAGAAATTTTCTTAAAACAAATGGAAATTGAAACACCACATACCAAAATTATGGGATAATGCGATACAGCAAAAGCAGTGCTAAGGGGGAATTTTATAGCAATAAACACCCACATTGAAACAGTAGAAAGATTTCAAATAAACAATCTAATGATATACCTCAGGGAACTAGAAAAGCAAGAACAAACCAAGCCTGAAATTAGTAGAAGGAAAGAAAGAATAAAGATCAGAGCAGACCTAAGGAAAATAGAGACTTTTAAAAAATAAAAAGGATCAACAAATCAAAAGAGTTGGCATTTTGAAATGATAAATCAATAAAATGTTAGCTAGAGTTATCAAGAAAAGAAGAGAAGACCCTAATAACAAAACCAGAAATACAAAGGAGACATTACAACTGATGCCACAAAAATATAAAAGATCATCAAAGACCATTATGAGCAACTATGAACTAACAAAATGGAAAACCTAGAGGAAATAAATAAATTCGTGGATACATACAACCTACCAAGGCTGAACCAGGAAGGGATAAAAAACAGACCAATACTAAAAAAAGTGAGATTGAATTAGTAATAAAATGTCTCCCCACAAGGAAAATTCTTCACAGCTGAATCCTATAAAACTTACAAATAAAAACTAACATCAATTATTCTCAAACTATTGCAAAAAATTGAGGGAGGGGAGGGAATTTCCCCTAACTCATTCTATGAGACAGCACTATCCTGATCCCAAAACCAGACAAGGACACAACAAAAGAACACTACAGGTCAATATTCCTAGTGAACATGAATGCTAAAATCCTTAACAAAATACTAGCAAAGTAAATCTAACAACACATCAAAAAGATAATGTGCCATGATAAAGTGGGATTTATCCCAGGGATGCAAAGATGGCTCAAGATACACAAATCAATAAACACAATACATCACATCAACAAAATGAAGGACAAAAACTATTAGATCATCTCAATAGACGCAGAAAAAGCACTTGGTAAAATTTAGCATGCCTTCATGATAAAAGCTCTTAACAAAGTAGGCATAGAAGAAACATACCTTAACATAATGAAGGCCATGTATGAAAAAGCCACAGCTGACATTATATTGAGTGTGGAAAAGTCTAAAGCTTTTCCTCTAAGAACTGGAACAAGACAAGGATACCGAATTTCATCACCCCTTATTAATATAGTATTGAAAGTTCTAGCCAGAATAATCAGGCAACAGAAAGAAATGAAAGGCATTTAATTTGGGAAAGAGGAAGCCAAATTGTCCATATTTGCAGATGACATAATCATATATCTAGAAAAAATAAAAGACTCCACCAAAAAACTTTTAGATCACATAAATAGAGAACGTTGCAGGATACAAAATCAACATACAAAAATTAATAGTTTTTCTGTATATCAAGAATAAACTAGCTGGGAAAGAAATCAAGAAGGCAATTAATTTCCAATAGCACAGAAAAATAAAATAAAATACCCTGCAATAAATATAACCAAGGAGGTGAAAGACCTATACAAAGTAAGCTACAAAGCACTGATGAAGGAAATTGAAGAGAACACAAATAGAAAGACATCCCATGCTCATGTATCAGAAGAATTAATATTGCTAAAATGACCGTACTGCCCAAAGCAATCTGCAGATTCAGTGCAATCCCTATCAAAGTACCAATGTCATTTTTCACAAAAATAGAAAAAGCAATATTAAAATTTGTATGGAACCAAAAATAGCCCAAATAGCCAAAGCAATACTTAGTGAAAAGAATAAAGCTGGGGACAGCACACTATGTGAATTCAAATACGTTACAAGGTTATAATATTCAAAACAGCATGGTATTAGTATAAAAACAGACCAAAGGAATCCAAAATAAATCTGCATATTTACAGTCAACTGATTTTCTTCAAAGACACTGAGAGCACTCAGTAGGGAAAGTACACAGTCTTCAATAAATGGTGCTGGGAAAACTTAATCCATATGCAAAAGAATGAAACTGGGCTCCTATCTCTCAACATATACAAAATTCAACTCAAAATGAATTAAAGACTTAAACATATGACCCAGCCATATAAAACTGCTAGGATAAAATGTGAAAAACTTTAGGGCATTGGTCTAGGCAAAGATTTTATGGCTAAGGCCTTAAAAACATAGGCAACAAAAACAAAAATAGAGAAATGGGGCTGCATTAAACTAAAAAGCTTTTGCTCAGCAAAGAAAACAACATAGTGAAGAGACAACTGGTTGGATGGGAGAAAATATTTGCAAATTATTTATCTGACAAGGGACTAGTACTCAGAACACACAAGGAACTCAACTCGATAATAAGCAAAACAAAACAAAGCCAAAAATGAATAATCCCATTAAAAAGTGGGCAAAGAACTTTTTATGCATTTCCCAAAATAGGACATACAAAATGTCAACCCATATATGAAAAAATGCTCAACATAACTAATCCTCAGGGAAATGCAACTGAAAACCACAATGAGATACCATCTCACCCCAGTTAGAGTGGCAATTATTAAAAAGACAAGAAATAATAGATTCTGGTGAGGATGCAGAAAATTATATTGATTATACTTTTGGTAGGAATGTAAATTTCTATAGCTACCATGGAAAACAGTAGAGAGATTTCTCAAAAAAACTAAAAATAGAGCTACCATGTAATCCAGCAATGCCATTTCTAAGTATTTATCCAAAGGAAAATAAATCAATATATTAAAGGGATAACTGCACTCCCACGTTTATTGCAGCACTATTTACAATAGCAAAGACATGGAATCAACCTGTGTCCATCAATGGATAAATGGATGAAGAAAATGTGGTTTATACACACAATGAAATACTATTCACCATAAAAAGAATGAAATAATGTAATTTACAGCAACATGGATGGAACTGGAGGTCATTTTGTTAAGTGAAATAAATCAGGCACAAAAAGACAAATATCGCATGTCCTCCCTTATATGTGGGAGCGAAGAAGGTGTGATCTCATGGAGGTAGAAAGTGGAATAACAGATACCAGAGGCTGGGAAGGGTGTGTGGCAGGGAGGATGATGAGACGTTGGTAAATGGGTACAAAAGTACGGTTATATAAAAGGAATAAGTTCTAATGTTCGATAACAGTGTGGGGTGACTATGGTAAACAACAATGTATTGTGTATTTCAGAATAGTTAGAAGAGATGACTTGAAATGTTCCCAACACATGGAAATGATAAATGCTTGAGTTGATGGATACCCCAAATACTCTGACTTGACCATTAGACATTCTATGCATGTAGCAAAATGTCACATGTATCCCATAAATATACACAGATATTAAGTTTTAATTTTAAAAAGAGAAACTGTGAGTCAGAGATGTTACCTAATTTTGCCCAAGGTCACTTAAGAATAAGAGCAAGAACTCAGAGCCAGATTGGCCTGAGCTTTTTATTTTATCACTACAACTCGTCCATCCATTCATTCTGTACATATTTCTTGAGCACATCAATGTGCGAGCTACAGTTCTAGATTCTGGGGTACTGTGGTAAACAAAAATCACATGGTCTTGCCTTAATGACTCTTACAAGACACTGAGAAGGACAAACAAAAATGTGTATAATTAAAACTTGTAGTAAGTATAAAAGGAAAAATAACTAGAGGAATGTATCTTCAGATCTGCTGAATGAGGAAGACTCCCCTGGGGTGTTAACTACAAAATGGAAACTTGAAAGATGAGGAGTTAGCCATGCAAACAGCTAGGGAAAGAGTATTCTTACAAGGGGAATTGTATGTGGAAGGACTCTGATGTGAGAAGGAGCTTGCTTTAAGAGCTAAAAGATCAGGACAGCAGGACCTAGTAATCAAGAGGAAAACATATGGCAACTGAGCTACAGGTGTGGCTAGGATCTCCATCTTGAGATAGCCCAAAACTATCTTAGATTTTCTGAATTTTATTCCAAGCCATTAGAAAGACTTGGGAGAATCTTAGGCAAGGGTATGATGTCAACCAATTTATGTCACCGACTGCTGCTTGAAGTACTAACTGGAGGGAAAGAGGAAGGAATGGTTAGAAATCTATTAAGGCAGCATAGCTGAGATATGTTTAATTGGATGGGATGCTGGGAGTAGCAATGGAGGAAAATCAGTGCATCCAGGATATATGTTGAGGCGACTCCACAGGAATAAGTGATGAATTGACTGTGAGGAAGGCTGAAGAACGTGCTGGGAGGGCTCTCGGTTTTCTGGCCAGGGCAATTAGATGGATAGAACTGACAGCTTTTTTAAAAGATAAGAAGAGATTCTTTGTTGTTTTCCAGACAAATATACATTTCTCTGTTCCAGTCCCCAGAAACTAATGAATACCTTTTAAAAACACTACAGAGAAATAAAAAGAAATTAGTTAACAAGCCACAAAAAGACTTGGATAAATCTTAAAATACATTTTGCTTAGTGAAAGAAGTCAGTCTGGAAAGGCTATGTAGTGTATGGTGCCAATTACATGGCATTCTGGAAAACACAAAACTGCAGCAATAATAGAAAGATCAGTGATAGCCAGGGACTTAGTGGGTAGGGGGAAAGGATTAAATGGATAAAGCACAAGAGATTTTTTTAGGGCAATGAAACAATGCTGTATGATACTGTGAGGCATTAGTCATTACTGCGCTTTTGTCAAAATCCATAGAACTTTACAGCACAACAAGTGAGCAGTGATGCATAGAATTTTAAAAATGTAACTTAGGAGGTGGGGACCTCAGGATATAATGCAGAATATGACAAGAGAATCTAACTCTTTTAAAATATATGACACAACCTCATTGAAGAGATTGGAGAGAAAATGTGCTGACCTAAATAACTTTGGACATGAATGGATTCTATAAGACTAAAGACAAAAACAATTGTGCATAATCATTGTACTCCAGTTGATAAAGGATCTACCATGGAAACACAGATAAACAAGAGGTATGGTGATACCACAATACATGTATACTAAAACTGAACAATTAAATAGATCAATTATGGATGTGGAAGTTAAGTTTCTGACTTTACCTTCAAGTTTGCTTACTAATGTTTTCTTCAGTACCAAATTTGCTGACAATCTTGTTCCATGTACTTTTTATTTTATAAATTGTTTTTTATCTCTTAAGTTTGATTTGAGACTTTACATGTTTTCCTTTTTTCTCATTATGTGCATGGTTTCCTCTACCTTTCTTGAATGAATGGAGGATGTTTACAATAGATGTCTTAACATCTGTTTGGTAATTCAATCATCTTTGTAATTTCAGTGTCTTTTACTATTCATTGATTATTTTTCTGGTTATGAATTGCATTTTCTTGCTTGTTTGCATGCATAGTAATTTTTGCTTGGATGTCAGACTTTATGAATTTTACATTGTAGGGTGCTGAATTTTATTGTATTCCTCTTATTTTTGGATTTTATTTGGGGATGCAGTTAAGTTACATGAAATCAGTTTGACCCTTTTCAGGCTCGTTTTAGTGACATCTCATTATGTTAAAGGAGTTAATTCATCAAGGAGAGATAATAATTCTAAATGTGTATAAGCCTAATAACAAAGATTGAAAATACTAGAAATAAAAATAGGAGAACCAAAAGAAGAAATAGGAAAATACACATTTATAACTGGAGAACACAATGGCTTTCAATAATTGAGAACAAGTAGATTAAAAAATAGTAGAAAATGGAAAACTTGGAAAACACTATCAAGCAACTTGATCTAAGTGACAATTATAATGCATACCACCCAAAATATTAGAAAAGAGAAAAGACTTCAGAGCAATTACCTAATATTCCAACTTAAAACACTAGAAAAAATGAAATTAACTCAAAGTAAATAGCAGGAAAGAAACAAAGATAAGAGCAGAAACCAATAATATAGAAAAAGAAAAGAGATACAATAAGTTAGTTAGTTGTTGAAAAAGATCAGTAACATCGATAATCCTCTAGCCAAAGTGAGCATGGGGGAAAAAAATCCAGAAGACATAAATTACCAACATGAGGAATGGAAGAGAGAACATCACTATGGATCTTACAGACATTAAAACCATAATACGGGAATATTATGAACAACTTTAAGTCAATAAACTTAACAACTTAGATGGAATAGAAAATTCCTTGAGAAACATAAGTCACTAAAACTCCCATAAGAAAAATTAGATTATCTGAATAGCCCTATTTTATTAAAGAGATCAAATTTCTGCTTAAAAGAATGCACACACACACGCACACACACACAAACACACATCTCCAGACCTGGATCACTGGTGAATTTTACAAAGCATTTAAGGAAGAAGTAACAAGTTCTCCACAAACTGTTCCAGAAAATAATGTAAGTAAAAAGACTCTCTAAGTAACTTTATGAGGCTAGCATTCTTCTCACATCCAAATGAGACTAATGTTCCAAGGAAAACAAAACTACGAACCATAGTTCCTCATAAAAATAGACACACACACACACACATGCCCACACACCCTTAACAAAATATTGTCAAATGGAACCTGCCAACATATTAAAAGAATAATGTATCATGGCCAAGTTGAGTTTATCTTAAGATTGCAAAATTAGCCTAACATTTAAATATTATTGAAATTTTCACATTAACAGACTAAAAAGAAAAACCATATGATAATTTCAACAGATGCAGAAAAATACTTGACAAAATTTAACATCAACTTATGATTTTAAAAAATTATTATTAAACCAGAAATAAAAGAAAACTTTCTCAATCTGATAAAGGACATAGCTAACATCAAACTTCAAACTGATATTTTTCCTGTAAGAGCAGCAATAAAGCAAGGATGTCTACTCTAATCATATGTATTTACTGTTGTGTTAGCCAGTTCAATAAGGCAAAAAATAAACAACAAATGAGCAAGCAAACAATTGTCGTACAGGCTGAAGAAGGAAAAAATAAAACTGTCTGTTCACAGAAATGTGATTTTCTTTGTAGAATATCCTGACAAATCTACAAAAAACTATCAGAATTAATGAGATATCAAATTGCAGGTCAATATACAAAATTGACTATGTTTCTTTATGTTAGCATTGAACAGTTAGAAATTTAAAATTAAAATAAAACATCATTTGCAACAGTATAATTGTATAAAATGCTCATGAATATATATAGCAAAATATATAAGGAATCCATACACTGAAAACTATAACACAGGGCTGACAGAAATTAAAGGAGATCTAACAAATGGAGAGACATACCATGTTCATGGACCAAGAGACTCAATATTGCTAAGATGCCAATTGTCCTCAAATTGATCTGCAGATACAATGCAATACCAACTAAAATTCAAGGAGGCTTTTTTTTTTTTCAAAGACATGAACACGTGAATTCTTAAAATATATAAAACAATGTTTATAAAGAAGAACAAAGTTGGAGGGCTTACAGTAACTGATATCAACACTTGTTATAAAGCTATAGTAATTTAGACAGTGCGGTGTTGTCAGAAGACAGACAGACACATAGATCAGTGAAACAGAATAGAGTTCAGAAAGAGACACATAACATTTGGCAAGCCTATTCAACTGTGGGAAAGATAATCTTTTCAATATATTGTGCTAAAATACTGGATAGCAATATGTAAAAAAAAAGTTCTTATACCAGATAACAAAAGTGAACAAAAAATAAATGTGAATGTACCTTAACTTATAAAACATTTTAAACAATTCTTAATGGCCTTTGGTTTCTTAAATAGTTCTATTTAAGAAATTGTGAACTATTAAAAAATGGTATTTATTGAAATATAAAATGTTTACTCCTCAGATAATACTTTTAAGAAAATGAAAAGGCAAGATACAGATTGGAAAAAAATTCCAAAATATATATCAGAATATATAAATAATTTTTACAATACAATGATAAGAAGATAGACAATCCAAATTTTAAAATGGACAAAAGATTTGAACACTTCACCACAAAAATAGCTGAATGACAAATTAGTACATAAAAAGATGACCAACATCATTAGTTATTATGGAACTTCAAATTAAAACTATTATGAAATATGACTACATACCTACAGAAATAACTAAAATTTTAAAAGCCTGAAATTACAAAATGTTTGTGAGGACATGGGGTAAATGGAATTCTTGTGCATTGCTGGTAGGAATGCAAAATGGCACACATTGAAAAAGAGTTTGATAGCTTTTCACAAGTTAAATCTACATCTACCATATGACCCAATCATTTACTTTTAAGTATTTATTTACCAAGAGAAATGAAATTATATGCCCATGCAAAATCATTTACTTGAATATTCAGACCTACTTTGTTCATAATAGCCAAAAGCTGTGAATAATCCAAGTGTCTATTAACTGATTAATAAAACTGAACTAAAAACAAAAACAAAAGCACCCTGATACAAAATGGTTCAAAAAATAATAAAAACATTAAAGAGGAAATATCAGGGGAATTTGAAAATTGATCCTAAATACTGAATGATGAGAAAAACTTCACCAATTTACACCAGAGTCACTATCTCAAGAAAAATAAAATTTACTTGTTTTCAACTAAACTCATTTTATCAGGCAATAAATATGTACAATAAGTGGCTTTAATAATGAGAAGATATTTTAATTTGCCTACCGTTTTTATGTAAATGAATGCACGAAAACACTTTGTTCTCTTGAGCAGCTTAAACATTCCCTCTCTAATCTCATTCACATTCTTAATTTGCTTTGCAAATTTTTCGTTACCCAGATAAAATTCAAGTGGCTACAAATTAAGAACAGAAATATCTAAATTAATGAGGTTTTCCCATATATCATTTTTAGATTATGTTTTTCATGGCTTTTTAGAGAGAGAGATTTGGTTCCAAAATTCCCCTGGAGCCTGTCAGATTTCGTTGGTCTTAGGTCTGGGTGTATCTGCCTTTGCCATATTTATGCCAATGACTTCATCCATCAATTTGACTGTTTTCCCCACAGAGCTAAAATTATGTTATAAAGAAAGGCATAAAATAATATTTTGGTGACCTCTTCATCAATATTTTCCAAATAAGGACCTTCCAGATTATATTGTTTAAATATTTATTAATTTCAATAAAATGTTAATTTCTCTTCAAATATATCCCATTCCATCATTCCAGTAATCTTTGATTCTTTTCCAATCTCTCTGTTTCCCCCTCCACTCCTTGCACACAGTACAAGTGCAGTTGTCTCATTGATTGAAGACATTTGAGCCCCTCGGGCCTGAAGTGCCAACCCTGCCCTCCACCAAGAGTCCCCTAAAATCCCTTGTCCTCCACTCCTAAGAGATTGCATTCCTCTGATCTTCCTTAATTCTGTCTTCATTCATTTTGCAATTTATTCACCTATTGGAGGCTCCTTGAAAGCAGAATCTGTGCTTAATAAAAGTTTAATGGTTGCTTCAATGAATGAAAGTTGTACCTTGTGATTAACATGTTCATTCAGCAACTTTTTATGGAGCTAATGGAATAAGCCCTGAAAAACAAAGTCCCGGCTTCATGGAATGTAGGCTGTAGTTGAAGGGAGCAAATAAAAAATAAACAGCTGGGCATGGTGGCTCCTACCTATAATCCTAGCACTTCGGGAGGCCGAGGCAGGAGGATCACTTAAGCCTAGCAGTTGGAGGCTGCAGTGAGCTGTGATAGGCTCCAGGGTGGGCAATGGAGCAAGGCCCTGTCTCAAAAAAAATAAAATAATGAAATGTCTGGGAATTGAGAAAAACAGGAAAAATAATGAACAAGGCAGACAAAGTCCCTGATTGCCTGGAGCTCATATCCTAGTAGGGAGCACAAACTATGAAGCAAATCTTTAAACAAGGTGAGTTCGGCGGCAGGCACAGAAGCCCGCTTCAATCTCACAGAAGCTAAAAGAGAATTTATTGGATCCTGTAATTGGAAAGTTCAAGGGCTAAATCCGCTTTGGGATTCAGGGTATAAAATGCCATGGGGCGTTTACCTTTCCCTCTTTGACTTGACTATGCCCTGCTTGACTCATTTCAAATTCTCCTTTCACGCCAGTAGCAAGAGGTCTCTGAACAAGCCTACGTGTCCCCTTCAGATTCCCTTTCAAGAGAAATGGCCCTTCCAAGTGGTCCCAGCAGACATCTCCGGGAAAGCTCGCATTGACCGAATCTAGTCATGGGGACCTGACTGCCAGCCAATCACTGTGGCTCAGGGGACATGGGTTTTCCAGCTTGAGTTATATGCCCACTCCTGGCACTAAGGGAGTGAGTCCAGTTTTGCCTCAAACAAAAGTACTGGATGAGATTACAATGAAATGGGGGGTGGTAGCTGGACTCTCCAGGATGGGGAAGCTGGTCAAGCGAAACCATCTAGCACATAGCTTTATTTCCATGGTACTTGCCTGCATCTTAATACTGATAACTGACTCTCTCATGTCCTCCCGTCACCCACTAAAAGAGGAAAACAAGGAACAGAGGAAAGAGGACAATTAAGCAGGCGGGATCTAAATGCTCAATGAGTTTTTAATTATTGCTTTGGGGAGTGTAATGTGTCTGTGTGCTGGGACCTCATCCATTGCTAAGTCTTGTAAGTGTCCTATTCAGAGGAGAGATAGGGCTCCAGGGGGTCTCCCCCAGGGCGTTTTTTGCCCAGGATCAGAGGATGAACGCCAAGGACATATTCCAACACTAAGGTGCTAGTTCTTCAGGTTGCATGTATTATTGACTGAAGGTCCTTCCTTACTAAGCCCTGCTAAAGAAGGAGCAGATTGTTTATATCTTTCAAAAACAAAGCCACGGCTTCCCAGCTGTACAGAATGGGGTCATCTCAGAGGATTTTGCCAGGGAAAACCAGCAGGCTGGTACAGCCTGACATTAACTTCCCCCACAGTTAGCCACCGAAAAGACTGTGTTCCCATGCACGCTGACCCAAAATCCACATGATGCAGCTGCTCATCAAACAGCTGCCACATCACCATGCTGGGAAAAACATCCTTGATGCATCTACTAACAACCCGTGCCAGGGCTCACAAGAGCAGATTAGATGCTGCAAAGGGGGGGCTGGATTCAAAGCTATAATTTGAGCTAGGATCTTGTTACACTTACATGCAGCTGTTGCATTCAGAAATACAATATATTTCTTCCTCTTCTAAATAGGCTCTGTTCATCTCAACTGCTTCATTTGCTGGCTTTTTTCTACAACTTTGGCAGTTGGGTATAATAACGTAACTGTTGAACTATCTGCTGTTAACAACCTTCTTTTTGTGGCATTCTTTTCATGTTACAGGCACTTTTGAAGAAAGGAATGTTTCCCCTTCCCGTCGTTTTGTCAATCATGATATTCTTTTTAGTGGCATTTCATTTTTCTTCGCATGGCTTAAAATTCCCAGCAAACAGAATGGAACTACCTGTGATGCTAAAAGGCCTCCATGACTTTAAAACACGACGCACTCTTTTCATTATGACGGTGTTTAAGGGAAATGAAAGTACTTCAGTCTTTAAGTGCTATGACTCTCTGATGTACTGATACCATTCCCAGTGCTGTAGATATTTTGCCTTTGTAACAGTGAATTAATTCAAATGACTACTTTTTTCTTGTAATAAAAAATATTTTCAGGATCTGAACTCTGGAGTAATTACAATGTCTTATTTATTTTCAGCAGGTAGAACCACACAATTCAATGAGTGTTTATTAAGCACCTACTATGTGCAAGCCTCTATATCTCATGCTGGGGATGATTCAACGATGACTTGCTCCACCTCTGACCTTAAGGAAAGTGCTACCCAATAAGAGAGTCAGACAGGAGCAGAGCTACTCCTAAAGCAAAGCAGAATGTTCTGAGGGTGATTGAGCATAGAGACCAAGCCGCACCCATGGAGTTGGACATCTGGGAGTCTCAACAGAGGAGCAGCATCAAGTAAGCCTTAAAGAATGAACAGATTTAGGTCGGGCATGGTGGCTTCTGCCTGTAATCCCAGAACTTTGGGAGGCCAAGGCGGGTGGATCACCTGAGGTCAGGAGTTCGAGACCAGCCTGGCCAACGTGGTGAAACCTCATCTCTGCTAAAAATACAAAAATCAGCCAGGTGTGGTGGCGGGTGCCTGTAATCCCAGCTACTCAGAAAGCTGAGGTGGGAGATTCGCTTGAACCCAGGAGGCAGAGGTTGCAGTAAGCCAAGATCACGCCACTGCACTCCAGCCTGGGTGACACAGCAAGACTCTGTCTCAGGAAAAAAAAAAAAAAAAGTATGAGCAGATTTAGATTGACTTTATTTTGTTGAAGAACAGAATAGGTGAGTGGAGGCTTCACAGCATAGAGTTGCCTGTGTTTTAAAGGCCTGGTGAGTTGCAGGGGTGCAGCAAACAGGGAGGGGGATGGGACATCATTAATGGGGGCAGCTCATGGGAGAGCCTGAAGTGCCAGGTCAAGAGATTGAAATTTTTCCAAAAGCAGTGGGATTCCCCATGCTCATCTTAGGTTCCATTTCTCCCTCAAAAAAATTGGGACCAGAATACCCTCGATTCAATGTCCTTATTCTGAGGAGGTACCTGTTGAGGAATTTAGGAATAACATCACACTAAGAATCAAGACATTAACAAATGTCAAGTTTGGGGGAAGAACATATGGATGCCCATTGTATTTTTTTTTAACTTTTTGAAAGTTGAGAGTTCTCACAATAAAGATCGCGGCTAAAAAAGAATACCTCATTCTACCACAGAGTATAGGCAAGTTGGCAAATCTGCCTAGCATTTTAAGGATTCTGGGTCTAGGGATTTCGCTCAACTAGCAAACAGTGTCTTCTAACTAAGAGTCCCAGCTTTGTCACCCCAGAGATATGGGGCCTCAAACAGGATACTCAAGCCACCTGAGTACTGTTTTCCACATCTGTCCAATGGATGCAGTAATAAGATCTGCCAGCCTCACCGGGTTCTTGGGAAGATGAAATGACAGAATTCACATTTAAAGCACTTGATGCATGGCCTGACACACACTAGGGCTTAGGAAATGGTATTACTATCATTAAGCTTTAAGCTGAAATATTATATTTCTGAGTCCGTTCTCCACCTTTCTGCTCAGCCTCCATGATCCATGTCACAGACTCAGGGCAGCATCCCAACGGCTCTGCTGATGCCTCACCCTTCAGTGAGGGCTGAGTTATGAGGCTCAGCAGCAGCCTGCGATGGCAAACTCTGTCCGTCCAATCTGATAGATAGCAAAGACCACTCAGATGATACCAGTGAGTGGATTTTGAATATTTAGATGAGATGTCAATGTCTTCAGTGGTGTCATCATTTGGTTTAAATTTTAAAAACTGCAAATAAGGTGTGAAAATGACACTGTTCTTTCCATTGCATCAGCAGCACCACTATCCTTTTTATTATTTATTGTTTCTAAACAAGCGAAACTTATTTCGGTGTGACAATAAATCATCATAAATGTGACATGATTGATTTGAAGATGGCTAGAAAAGCTCAAAAGTCATCTTTCTCCTGGCACATTCTGGTTTTCTCGTGGACCCACTGTGCCTATAAAATGATGTTACACTGAATCGGGAGGCATTCTGCATGTGAAACGAACGTTTAAGACCATGCGCTCAAGTAACAAAAAATAAGCTTAAATGTTCTATGTTGAAGCCACGTGTCTTTGTTTTGTGTTTGAGAATGGGAATGCACATACATGTGTACATATAGCTAAAGTACTAAGCCAAGTGAAATGAGTGATTTAGTACATATATATTTTCTTGCTCACAAAATTATCAATTTAATATTAATATCAAATATTAGCAAGTCATTGGGAAAATAAGCATTCCAATAATCTTTTGGTTGGGGCATTAATAAGAAAATTTTGATAGGCAATTTAGGAATATGAATCAAAAAACACAAAAGGCTTTCGCACCAGCAACATTGATTCTAGAGCTAAAACATTAATAAGCATAAATCTACAGTGACATTCATCAAATCATTCTTTATAATAAGAAAAAATATGAAACTTTGAGAAAGCCCTAAACATTGAATTACAATACATCCCAAGGTGGAATATTACTTAACCATGAACATGATATTGTAGAGGATTCATGTATACGTATATCCTACGTAAAAATGCACTGAAATTACAGCAAAGCCATGAATGTTCAATGCAAATATATATGTACACAACAGTATAACCAAATATGCTTATATGTATAAATATTACTTCATTTAGTTAATATATACCACAGGTACATGTATCATAATGATAACAGTGCACATACAAATACTTCTATGAATGTGATGCTCCAAAGAAAACACAATTTAAGCAACAAAGGTAACTAAATAATAAAACTGGCAAACTAAAACCACTTTGATGCAGCTATACATGGTTTCCAAGCTTCCACTTCCATTGTAAATCTCTTTTTTAAGTTAGATTTTTAAGAAATAACAGTTTCAGAATGACGGAAAAATTGGGAGAATTGGACAGAGTTCCCATAGAGCTCACATCCGGTTTCCCCTGTTGTTAACATTTCACACTTTATGGTACATTCGTTCCAGTTGGTAAATCAATATTGATATATGATTATTATCTGGAGTCCATACTTTGTATTCAGACTGCGTTAGTTGTTACCTAATGTCCTTTTTCTGTTCCAGGACCCCATCCAAAACCCCATATCACATTTAGTCCTCACGTCTCCTCAGGCTCCTCTTGGCTGCGGCAGTTTCTCAGACTTCCCATGATTTTGATGACCTTGACAGTTTCGAGGCCCTCACACTTGTTAATGGCCTCATTTGCCAGCCTTCCTATTTCTAACCACTTAATAATGGAAGCTTCCAACACTGTTGAAGTGCTTTGAATAGTCTTTGCAAGAGACTTGTATTGTAATGTCAGAGCAATTGTGATTGACTAGTAGTTATACTTCAAAAATGTGTTTGTGTTGAATAATAGATTCGAGCATTTGTATACAAAATTGCTTTCTGGTAATTAGATATTTTGAGATGTGTTGTAAATCCCAATTTTCATTTTACTTAAAATTACAGTTCACTACAATTATAAACATAACCCGTTTACATTGGATCAGTCTGATAGCTATTATGCATTATGGGCATAATTGTAACTACCCCATATTCATGCCCTTCTCACTCTGTAAAACAAAAAAAAAATTGCCAGAAAACTAGGGTGAAGGGAAATTTTTAGAGGGGAGAGCTGATGGGATGGCATCACATCCTTTTGTCTCCTTGCTTCCAAGTCACAAAATCCCAAACTACAAAAGCCTGTGTCATGGGTCTTTTTCCCTAAACCAAGCTCTTAGGGCTTTGAGAGTCCATGGACCTGCTTCTTTCATTATTTAAAAATATATCCTGAGCTGGGCGCAGTCACCCACGCCTGTAATCCCAGCACTTTGGGAGATCAAGGCGGATGGATCACTTGAGACCCAAGAGTTTGAGACCAGCCTGGCCAACATGACAAAACCCTGTCTCTACTAAAAACACAAAAATTAGCTGGGCATGGTGGCACTCACCTGTAGTCCCGGCTACTTAGGATGCTGAGGCAGGAGAATCACTTGAACACAGGAGGCAAAGGTTGCAGTGAGCCAAGATCACGCTACTGCCAGCCTGGGCAACAGAGTGAGACTCAGTCTCAAAAAATTAAAAAATTAAAATAAATAAAAATATATCCTGAGCAGCTTCTCTGTACCAAGTACTTGGCATAGACAGAACAAACCTTGGTTCCTGCCCTCGTGGATCAATCTAGACAGGGAGATAGCTTAGAATGAATAACCTGCTAAAGACTTGGCCAGCACAATACAGGAGTCCCACAGGTTGGGAGAGTCCCAGGCCTTGCTGTGATCTCACTTTTTGTCCCTTCTCCCTAACCTGACTGTCATCTGTGTACCAGTCTATGTGCTTGTTGCACCTCTCGGCACTCTACATGTGACACATCTCAGCCTGCCAGACTGATCCAATGTAAATGGATCATCTCAGCCTGCCCAGCCACAGCTCAGCTCCTCCACATCCCTGTTGCTGCGAGCTCTAACTTGTCTGAGACTCCTCATCTTTCACAGTTTCCCATTTTGTTGACGGGGCCATGCTGTCTGGCTTGTGATGAGAACTGCATGGCATTAATGGCAGGCCAGACACCACAGAAGAAAAGCAGTTGCAGACACAGCTATCAAAATTATCCAAACTAAAACAGAGAAAAACTGAAAAAAATTAATGGAGGATCAGTGAACTGTAGGGAAATATCAAATGACCTAATATACGAATAATGAGAGTCCCCGAGGAAGCACAGAGAGTGGAGGAGACAGAAAAAATATTTGAAGAAATAATGGCCCCAATTTTCCTTATCTTCAGACAAAGTAGATTCCGAGCAAAGAGACAAAGAGGGTCATTTCACAACAAAAAAAGGTCAATTCATCAAGAATATATAACAATGCTAAACACTTGGTGTGCCTAATAAGAGAGCTTCAAAATATATGAAGCAAAACCTGATAGAACTGCATGGAGAAATATACAGGTCCATAGTTGTTGTCAGAAATGTCAGCACTCCTTTTCAGTAATTGCCGGAACAAACAGACAGGAAATCTGAAAGATATTTTTGTATTAATATAACTTTCTTTTCAGCTTCCTTTTTGATCAGTGTAAATATATCCTTCACCATCCTATTACTTTCAACCTACTTGTATATTTATATTTAAAATGGATTTCTTGTAGGCAGCATGTGGTTGAGTCTGCTATCAATCAAACTGGCACAATTCACAATTTTAGAACACTCCACCCAACATTAGCAAAATATACATTCTTATCAAGTACACACAGACTACTTACCAAAATTAACCAAATTCTGAGCTATAAAATATGTCTTAATACATTTAAAGGGATTCAATATATATAAGTATGTTATCTGACAGTAATGGAATTAAATTAGAAATCTATAAAAGAAAGACATCAAGAATATCTTCAAATATTTGAAACTAAATAACATACTTTAAAATAACCCGTGGGTTAAAGAAGAAACCAAAAGAGAAATTAGAAAGTATTTTTAGCAGACAAAAGCCATGCTAATATGTTTGAAAATATAGCATAATAAAATTTGTGGGATGCAACTAATGCAATACTTAAAGGAAAATTTATAGTAATAAATTTATATCTTAGAAAATAAAAAGAATTACAAATCTATGACTTCAGCTTCCACTTTAAGAAAATTTTAAAAGTGGAGCAGCTCAAACTCAAAGTATGCAGAAGAAAAGAAATAATAAAGATCAGAATGGAAACCTGTGAAATATAAAACAGTAACTCTAAAGAGAAAAATCAATGAACCCAAAAGCTGGTTCTTTGCGAAAATGAATAAAATTGATAAACCTTTAGCCAGGCTGATAAGAAAAAAAAAGTAGATACAAATAACCAATATCTGAATTAAAATAGATGACACCACAACAGATTTTAGATTTTATACATGTTAAAAAACATAAAAACCTTATGCCAGTAAATGCAACAGAGCAGGTGAAATTGACAAATTTCTTGAAAGAAACAAAAACTACCAAAGCTCATCCCAAAAGAAATCAAATGTGTAGCCTTGTTGGTTTCATGAGTATATATACATATGTGTACTTTAAATATGTGCAGTTTATTGCATCTCAATTATATGTCAATAAAGCTATTAAAAATATATCACCTACATTGATACTCAGTAATCCCTTTCCTGGGAAGCAATGCTTTAAAAATTACACCACCTGTACGTAAGGATTATGTAAAGAGATATTACTGCAGTGTTTATCCTAATGCTAACAAATGAGTGGTTGAATATGTTCTGGCACATACCTACCTTGGAACATTATGCAGCTCTTTAAAAAAATTGAGCTCATGTCCAGCAGCTGACAGGAAGGGATTCGCAGGATGTGCTGTGAAGGGAGGAAGCTAAGACACAAAGCAATGTGTGTGTGAAATGAAGCTAATCCAATGGCCACAATGAGTGAGAACAGGGCAGTCACATCTCCTTTGTTGCCAGAGAGGGCAGCTCCAGAGGAACCCTGTTTGAGCCTCTGAGCTAAGATGGTTACTGTAACCAGAACTGAGACTTGGGTGTCCAGAAACGTTCTCCCATCAGCCTCCAAAACGGGACATCCCGCAGAGACTATTGGTCTTGCAATTGGGAACTACCCAATCTGGACTCAGTTGTTTTCAACCAATTGAGACTGAATGAGTTTAAATTATTCATTTACATGGACAGACTCAGTTGAGGCTGGCACGAAAACTTTTCCTACTTAAACCAGACCCACACTTTGTTTTCCAGAGTCCTTTCCATTTACACTGGAGGCTGTGTCTCCCAATCTTCAGAGTCTTTTTCTTTTTTAAGAAAATAAAGCTCTCCTTTGTTTTTCCTTTGCAGAAACCATGGTCTTTTTTAAACACATGTGTATTTGTCCATTTTCATGTGGCTATCAAGATCCTACCTGAGACTAGGTAATTATAAAGAAAGGAGGTTTAATTGACTCACAGTTCCATATGGCTGGGGAGGCCTCAGGAAACTTACAATCATGGTGAAAGGCAAAGGGGAAACAGACACCTTCTTCACAACGCAGCAGGAGAGAGAGCACAAAAGGGGAACTGCCAACCACTTCTAAAACCAATAGCTGTCGTGAGAACTCCCTCACTATCATGAGAACGGCATGGGGGAAACCACCCCCGTGATCCAACCACCTCTCACCAGGTCCCTCCTTCACACATGGGGATTTCAATTTGAGATGAGATTTGGGTGGGGACACAGAGCCAAACCATATCAACGTATAGTCTATTTCCACTTTTGCAAACCGATGACCACATTTCTGTCACATGAATGTACTGTCTATGCATACACACACATACATATACACATATATGCTATATGGATATTAACAATACCAAATACGTACATGAGCCAGGACACCCAAAGAAAGTAGCTCCTGACACCTTCCAGGGATAGCAGACACAGCCCAACTCCTAGCCAGACAAACATATAACCTTCCCCGAAAGGCCTCTGCACCTCTGTATATACATATGTATATGGTATTGTTAATATTGGTTCAAAGTCAGGGAAAGAGGGAGAATAGTAGAGGTAAGCAAAAATAAAGGTCACAGTTTTAAAAAGAGGCTCAACTTAGTTTGGATACTAATTCAAAGAAACTAAGAAATACGTGAGGTAAGAAGGAGAATTTCAATGACTGGATATTTTTTAATATCAGGGAGCTAGTGGTGTTTTGTAAACGATGAAAAACTGGTATTGTAGTTTTATTTTTCAACATTCTTTATCTTTTAGAGATGCATACTGAAATACACACTTACGACATGATACAATTCTGGAATGCAGTCTTGGGATCTGGAAAAAGTGGGAAGGAGTGTAGAGGAAGCAAGCTTGAGAAGAAGTTGACAATCACTGGGTGAAGGGTTTAGCGGACATATCTAATTATATGTGTTGACATCTTTTTTCAGTATAATTATTGAAAACTGTGGTTTCTGGTCTGACGTAAGGAGATTGGAAGTTTTCACTCCTGGCCTCACAACAAGAAAAAAGATGAACAAATTATTGTTAAATCTGTCAGAGAGCTGATTCCCAGGACAAACTGCTGTCCTCTAAACTGGAGGGACAGACGAGTGGATACAGAGAATCACAGCTTACCTGAGCAGAAGCCACCGTGGGAACCCACTCTGGAGTAAGGAAACCTGAACTGTGACTGAGGAACCGCTGGACAAGCTCAGAACCTCCTGGGAGACCCACACTTGCATAAGTTTTCCTCCCAGGAGCTCCACTAGATTCTCATAGTGTAGATCAGAGAAAAATCCCACTTTTGGCAGAGATAAGAAGGAAGTAACCATTTGGAAATATGCCCAGAGTTTTCTGTTCTTAGCAAAAGACTGCCCCCAAGCAAAACTATTTTACTAACCACTTCGGATTTTGCCACAGTGTAACCTGCCTGGGCAAGAGAAATACCCAACTCCAGCCCCTGTACCCTTCCTGCCTAAGTGGGCAGGGGAGGGGGGAAATAAGAAGCTATGTGAAGGTCACAGCCCAGGGATACAGGCCCACTAGAGGACGGAGACCAAATCAGAGGACCAGAGAATGCTTCCCTTCCCCACACCTGACCATCTCCCCAACAGACTCCTGTGTCATAACAGGAATGCAATGGAAAGAATGGCACCTCTCGACCTGCTTTAAGAAGAAATCTCTAGCAAGTCCCAAAGACGACGGGGGACCAGGAGCCAGGATACCCAAAGAAAGTAGCTCCTGACACCTTCCAGCGACAGCAGACACAGCCCAGCTCCTAGTCAGACAAACATATAACCTTTCCCGAAAGGCCTCTGCACCTCTGTTCCTTTTACCCATCACATCACATATAGCTTCCAATCAAAACGTTGAAAACCAACTAAACAAAAGCAGAAAGGAGTGCATGAAAAAGCCACACATGCACATACAATCAGACTCTTCCCTTGGCTTGTCGTTTCCTCTGCTCCTGCTCTGGTCCCAGACCTTGTCATCTCAGCTTGGTCATTTTCCAGTTCTAATTTCAGCCCTCCTCTGTGGGTGTATCCTCTCCTCTTTCCCACCCTGGCCCTGCAGGTTAGGAAATCCAAACATTACTTTCCTCTCAACCTTGTACTCATTGACTCCAAAGGTTTAGCTCACACTATTCCATCTTCCAGGGGTACCCTTTGAATCTACTTTACCAAATCTAACCAACCCTTGAGAATGCATCTGCTTCATCACAGACCTGCACATCCTCTACTGATGTCTCCATTCAGAGCCAGTGCTGAGGAAGCCAGGACAGAGGTTACCCCTCCCTCCATAAGTGGGATTCAGCATGAAGGCGAGGCTGCCATGGGAAGGGGAGGGGGGTGCATTTCCAGGCTCCTGGCTCTTCCACACATTCACCTGACGTGACCTGGGCAAACCACTTGTTCCCTTTGAGTCTTTCTTACTTCAAAATGAAAGGAATATCTCCCCTGCATCACACCCTCAGGTTCCTGGGCAAGATCTTCTGTGAGGAAGTTATAAACTTGCAGGTAGCTTTATTCACATAGAGTGTGGTTATTAAGAAATCTTGTATTATTTCATTTTCCTTGTATTTGTCTTTTCTGTCAACTCGTTTGAAAGTTCTTTTTGGGCAGGGTCTCTGCCATAGCCCTCTTTGTAGGTGCTGAGTGATTTGTCCAGTAACACACATGTAATAAACGCACCGTGAATAATTTTCTTAGTCAATCACTGCTTTTGTGGCTCATAAGGGTATATTTCCACAGGCCAAGACCATTGCATATTATCCCTTCTTCAGCAGAGATATCTGTTATTGAACATTGCAGATGAAAATCTCTGCAAATAAAATACAAATCTATAATTGAGTTAACGTTTCATTATTTTACATTGTTTGTTCCATTTTAAAAGCAAAGCAATATGAAGTGGCTTTTTAAATTTTGTAAAGCAAAACGTGAAGTGAATAGTCTTTTCTGGTCGATGGTTGCATCACATTCTCTTTATTTACCAGTTGATATCAGGCATATTACTACGAAAATGGTGGTGATCATATAATGAATTCTGACAGCATGAGTTCAGCAGATTTCACAGAGGCCCATAGCTAGCAACTAATCCCAGTTTCAAAAGGTACAGATAGCCATAGGAGATGAGAGCCTAATCAGATTTTCCTAAAATGACTGTTTGAAGAAGGTAGACTGTACATTTCATATTAACCTGTCTCAAAGTATTAAAAACAGCCATGATTTTTCTTTCCAACCTTTACCTTTATGACCCATGTGTCACTGGATTTACCAATCCAAATTTCAGCTCCAACTCCTCAGCTTACTGACATAAAATTGCCCTTTAAGATTCAAATCTTGAAGAGGACAAATTAATTGTGGTATATTTACATAATGAAGTGCTACTTAGAAGTAAAAAGTAATGATCTTTTAATACATGGAATAACGTGGGTGAATCTCAAAAATATGTTGCCAAAAAGAAGCAAGGCACAAAACGGTACTTACTATATGATTCTATTTGTATGAATTTCAAAAATAGGTAAACCTAAGCTATGGTAGGAAAAGCCAGAATTGTAGTTTCCTGAAAGGTAGGGAGGAAGGCAGTGACTTGATAAGAAAGAGCACAGGGAAATTTTCTAGGAGGTGGATCAGAGATGTCTGATATCTTGAGCTGGGTGGAGAGCATAATGGGTACATATGCATAAAACTATAACCAGTGCACACTTAAGGCCGGGCAAGGTGGCTCACGCCTGCAATCCCAGCACTTTGGGAGGCCGAGATGGGCGGATCACGAGGTCAGGAGATTGAGACCATCCTGGCTAACACGGTGAAACCCCGTCTATACTAAAAATACAAAACATTAGCTGGGCGCGGTGGTGGGCGCCTGTAGTCCCAGCTACGCAGGAGGCTGAGGCAGGAGAATGGCGTGAACCCGTGAGGCGGAGCTTGCAGTGAGTGGAGATCGCACCACTGCACTCCAGCCTGGGCGACAGAGCAAGACTCCGTCTCAAAAAAAAAACAAAAAAAAAAAACTGTAACCAGTGCACACTTAAAATGTAGACATGTTTCTGTACATAAATTATACCCCATAAAGTCCTATTTAAAAAGAAGTGAGGATTTCTGCTTCGAAAAGTTGAAGTAGACATACTTTCTCCTATTCCTTTCATGATGTACAACTAAATTCCCAGAACATCACACATACATGACAAACATTTTAAAACTCTAAAATGTGAGGAGAAGAAGGCAGAACAGCTGGGAACCCTGAGACCAAGTGAGGTAGGAGATCAGTGAGACTTGTTTTCCAAGCACCGGCCATGACCCGGGTTGTGACCCTGTTAATGGGAGCAGGATCTGGTGGAAACAGGGTGCAGGGAGAAAGCTGGCAGAAACCAGCCAACGGCTACAAAAGTCACCTCTAGCTGCCCTCACTGCTCGTTAACATAAACACACTCCCACCAGCACCATGACAGTTTACAAATGCCATGGCAAGGCACCATGGCAATGACCTGAAAGTTACCTTATATGGTTCTAGAAACTCCCTTATCCAGAAAGATTGAAATAATCCTCCCATTAATTAGCATGTAGTTAAAAATGGATATAAATACGGCTGCCAACAGCCCATACACTCTGGCTACTCTGGGTACAGAGTGCCTATGGGTTACCTCTGCACTGCAAGGAGCAGCACCTCTGCTGTGCACTGCCTTTTCAATAAACTTGCTTTCTCTCACCACTGGCTCACCCTTGAATTATTTTGAATTCTTTCCTGTGCAAAGCCAAGAACCCTCCCAAGCTAAGCCCCAATTTGTGGGCTCACCTGCCTTGCATCACAAGGAACAACACAGTGGACGGCTCTTGGGGTTTTCTTTTTGCCTCATATATCCCAGGCTTGGAGCTGAAGAAGCTGGCAACCTGGATGGCCCACACATTGCTGGTAGGAATACAAAATGGCACAGACACTCTAGAACACACTTCAGTGGCTTCTTAAAATATAAATATGCAAATCCCACATGACCCAGCAGTGCACAATTATCTCAGAGAGATGAAGACGTGTGTTCACACAAACACCTGTACACACGTTTCACAGTCGGTCCATTTGCAACAACTGAAATGGGAAACAACTTAGACAGCCTTCACAGTGAATGGTTAAACACACTGGAGTGCATTCATATCACGGAATACTACTTGGCAAAATAAGAACTATCTGTGCAGCAACCTGGGTTAATCTCCAGATAATCATGCTGAATGAAAAAAAAAAGCCATCCCAAAAAGTTTACTTGCTGTACAAATCAATCCCTTTCTAGAACATTCTTGAAATGACACAATTATAGAAATGGAGAACAGCTTAGTGGTTGCCAGGGTTAAGGATAAAGCAAGGGCAGGAGGGGGCTGGGTATGGCTATGAGAGGCAGCAGGAGAGATGCTAGTCAAGACACAGCCTTTGAATCATCACTGTGCCGACGTCAGTATCCTGGCTGTAATTGTCGTATTAATTAATTGTTAACAGTTTTAAAAGATGCTGCCATTGAAGGGATATAAAAGGCACATAGGATCCTTCTGAATTATTTCTTATAACTACATATGAAGTTACAACTATCTCAAAACAAAAAGTTTAGTTAAGATAGCTTTAAAATTAGAGCAGAGGAGGATTTGACTGAAAAGTGGCCTGAAGGAGCTTTCTGGGGTGATGGTAACCTTTTATACCTTGATAGGGACTTGGGTTACACAGATGTCTGCAGTTGTCAAAAATCAGCAAATGGCCACTTAACCTTTGCGCACATTGTCTGTAAATTTTACACTAAAAAATTAAGTAAAGGCCAGGTGCTGTGGCTCAAGCCTTGTAATGCCAGCACCTTGGGAGGCCGAGAAGGGCTGATCACTTGAGGTCAGGAGTTCGACACCAGCCTGGTCAACACAGTGAAACCCCATCTCTACTAAAAATACAAAAATTAGCCAGGTCTGGTGGCGCACATCTGTAATCCCAGCCACTTGGGAGGCTGAAGCAGGAGAATTGCTGGAACCTGGGAGGTGGAGGTTGCTGTGAGCCACGATTGCACCACTGCACTCCAGCCTGGGTAACAGGGCGAAACTCCTCTGTCTCCAAAATAAATAAATAAATAAATAAAATAAAATAAGTAAAAGTCTCCAGACCCCTCACCCCCATCCCAGGTATAGTGGAAAAAACATCATTCATCCTGATCCTCTAAGGAGCTTATGGAGGGGCAGGGGCTATGCTTTCCCTGTTCCTCCAGTTCTAAATTGAACCCTTGCTGAATTTCTCACATGGTGCACCCCTGGTGGTTCCTTTATCCCACTACTCAGCTGGACTCTGTCCTTCCACATGGCTGTGTGTGACTGACGTACTACTCATCAACTTAAAATTGGACACTGGACATGTTTAATCCCTGTCCTTAAACATCCCTCAGCCATTGCTGGCCCCTGGGAATCTCCACTAGTGGGCTTCTACTTGTTTCATCAATTTCTGAGCCACTTTAATTCCAACCTCCCTGCCTCATCTTTTAACATCCTCCTTGTCTCCCTGACCCTCCACCCCAACACAATTCTTTTTTTTTTTTTTTTGAGACGGAGTCACGCTCTGTTGCCCAGGCTGGAGTGCAATGGTGCGATCTTGGCTCACTGCAAGCTCCACCTCCAGAATTCACGCCATTGTCCTGCCTCAGCCTCCAGAGTATCTGGGACTACAGGCGCCTGCCACCACACTAGGCTAATTTTTTGTATTTTTAGTACAGACAGGGTTTCACCATATTAGCCAGGATTGTCTTGATCTCCTGACCTCGTGATCCGCCTGCCTTGGCCTCCCAAAGTGTTGGGATTACAGGCGTGAGCTACTGTGCCCGGCCCACAATTCTCACAACAAGCTTTCTCTGTGTCTCTTCCCCAGCCTAGCCTGACTCGTTATCAGAGCATCAAGAGAAGATGGAAGCTTGCTAAGAGGGCTCCTTCCTGGGTGGCCCAGATATCACCCTCCTTGCTCATAGAAGTCATCAAGGAAGCACTGGAATGGTCTCTCCTACTCACCCCTAACACCCCCAGCACGTCAGGCCAGCCTTGAACTAGGATGTCTGTGTGCTAAGTGTTGCTCTAAGGACCACCTTGACATTCTCTTCCCAGGCTCTCAGGCCTGCTGCTTTTGATAGAAGAAGCCTTCAGCAGGCCAGGGTGGAGTGGAAGTTATATTGAAAAACAATAAAGGTCACTCTCTGCAAAATTGTGTGTGGGGATAGGTAGAATAATGGCCTGTAAAAATGTTCATGCTCTAACCTGTGAATGTGTCATGCTACCTGGCAAGAAAGACTTAAGGTTGCAGAGGGAATTAAGCTTATGAATTGGTTGACCCCAAGGTGGAGAGATTACCTTGAATTATCCAGGTGGGCCCAGTGTAATCAGAAGGGTCCTTAAAAGTGAAAGAGGGAGCCAGAAAAAGAGAGTAAGGTGGAGAGGTGATATGGAATGAGAGAGGGGCAGAGAGAGAGATGATGATGCTAGCTTTGAAGGTAGAGGAGGGGGCCATAAGCCAAGCAATGTGGGCAGCCCCCAGAAACAGAAAGGGCAGGGGAAGGAATTCTCCTGCAGAGCCTCCAGAACTGAACCGAGACCCGCTTGCACCTTGATTTTAGCCCAGGAGACCAACGTCAAGCTTCTTTTTTTTTTCAGCTCTATTGAATTATAATTAACAAATAAAATTGTATATACTTAAAGTGTACAATGTGATGATTTGACATATGTGGACATTGTGAAATGACTACCACAATCAAGTCCATTAACAGTCATCGCCTCACATAGTTACCTTTTGCCGGGAGGAGCGAACCCTTGAGGTCTACTCTCTTAGCAAATTTCAAGTACACAATATAGCATTGTTATCTACAGTCTCCAGACTGTGTGAGAACTCCAGAACTTGCCGATATTATACCTGAAAGTCTGCATCTTAAACCAACATCTTCCCACTTCCCCCATCCCACAACCACCATTCTAGGCTGTGTTTCTATAAGTTTAACTGTTTTTTTTTTTTTTTTTTTTTTTTTTTTTTAGGTTCCACATATACATGATAACATAAAGTATCTATCTTTCTGTGTCTGGCTTATTTCACATAGCATAATGCATTCCGGGTCCATCCATGTTGCCACAAATGGCAGGATTTCCCAATGTTGAACTTCTGTCCTATGGAACTGTAAAATAATAAATTTGTTTGTTTAAGCCACTAATTCGTGTTAAATTCATTACAGCAGCAAGGGAAAAGGAATATATGTATGAATATAGGTACTGTGATAAGTAAGTGGGGGGACCAAGGAGAATAAATTATGCCCAAAGGCTTTGAAATAGATTGGTTTACCCTAATGCTGTTGTAGTAAAACTCAGTAGTCATAGCTGTCTCTGATGCAGATCAACCTTGCCAGGGTTTTAATAAATTTTTTTGAGGAAAGTCAGTACATTCCAGTGAAGACCATTTTACCCTGACCAGGCATTTCTATATTGAAAGAAAAATAAAAAGTATGAAGACAGGAGAAAAGAAAATCATTATTAGGGTGGTTGTTTTGTAGGTGGTTTGGATTTGGACTGTTGACTTCTGAGATTTGTAAGCTGAGAGGGATAGTAGCTGGAAGAAACTTTGCAACTAAAATTCTACAAGTTCATGTTTTTTCTTAAACTTTTACAATGTTCTCCTGTACACTTCTTTTTTGACAGCAAGGTTTTGAATGACTTGTCTTTTACAATTTGGTTTTCATAAAACCTACAACTAATTGTGCATTTGCATTTCAACAGTTTGCAACATGATAATAAAAACTTAAAGGAACTGGCATAAATCGACTTGGGAGCAGACACAACTGATCCTTGGTGAGCTGACAGTTCAGCTGGTAGAGGAGGAATGTTCTGGAGCCTGTCATCTGTGGGGAGAAGGATTCAGGAAGCATGACTGTCTGCATGTTGCTATGAGCTTATGTTACCTGCAAGGGCCCCCTCAGGCCACGGGAAGAGTCTACAAATGTGTTCACCACATGAAATTTGCCTGAGTCAAATATGCTCCAATCAGCTTAGACCACTGCTGATTTCTACTCGTTTCTCTTCACTCCAGGTGATGTGGAGTGGCTGATAGCAATTTTGGGGTTGGCTCAAGGAAGCTGAGTTGGGGGTACATTTAACTTGGGTTTGCTGGAACATGTGATTTGTAATGGCTTTCATGTGTAATAAAGTTATTACAGCCACAATTTTAAGCCAGCAAAACACAGTTAGATCTGTAACCAGGTTTGAAGTTCTCGTATGCTAAAAATCACACCACTACACTGTAAGGCCTTTCTTATGCTGATAGTGTGTCAGGAATTATGAGGGATCTGAGGCTTTACTCTACTTGTAAGCTCACAAATGAACCTCCCAGTTTCATGGATGTTGGTAGAAGACATGAGACTCCTGGGCCAGAGACAAAGGACTTCAGTATTCATTGCAGAGCAGACGGCATGAACTCATGTTCCTATCAGTTCATTTTGCTCCCAAGGGTTCATAGGGGTGACACAGAGTGGCCCTAGTGGATGCTGTGCACAGAGTGAGTCTGCATCACAGCTGAAGATCACCCAGTTTAGGAGATGCACCCCTTATAAGAGACTACTAGCAAACTTTTCCAACCTTTACCAAGAAGAAAACATTATTTTTACTATCCTGACCAGGAAACACATGTCCCCTCTGACCAGCCATCAGTTACTTTGCTGAGAAAGTGTGCAGAAATATTAAAGATCCGTGGAGAAATATATCCAGTACAGTGCTATATCCACCGGCATTGATCCCTTAACCTAAAGGCGGGAGAACCTCTCCGTAGCCTCTCACTAGCAGCCGACAGCCTTTCTCACCTCCCTCGCTGAGTCCAGCACACTTTTCTAATCTTATCCTGTCTCCTTCTACCTCCCTACACATCATCCATGTAAATTCACATGTCCAAGCACATCTATACAGGTTCTTTTCAAATTTCCTGCATATTTGTTGTGGAATACTGACATCAAAGATAAGACCAAAAAAAGCCACTACAATGTGAATATTGACACCAAATTGGTTAACGAAGGTCTTCAATTTAAAAAGAGTTTAAAATTAACCCCTGCAGAAGATAACGTCAAGTGCCCTGAAATTTTACAACTCATATGTAAAACACTTCATAGAAGTTTTTCCACATACAACTATAATCCTAGATATTTCATGAGTTTGAGAAGCTAAAAGGAACTTTCCTAAGTTGCCAGTAATAAAAAAAAAAAATTTTGGTCCACCATGGCAGAAGGAAGACCGGATTATCTGCCTAGTCTAGATAGAGCTGCTCAGTCCAATATGGTGGCCACTAGCCACTTGTGACTACCGACCATTCAAAATGTGGCCAGTGCACATTCAGAGGTGATGTGAGTGTAAAACGCACACCAGATTTTAAAGACTTACTAAGGAAAAAAGAATGTAACGTTCCACATTCGCATATTTTGTGCTAATTATATGCTCATGTTATAATATTTGGCTATATTGGGTTAATAAAATACATAACCACAATTACTTTCATGTATTTCTGTTTTACTTTTTTAAATGTGTTCACTAGAAAATTTGAAATAATAAACGTGGCTCACATTTGGGGTTTGCATATTTCTCTCGGACAGCATAGCTTTAGAGAAAATGACATTGCGAAATGATTTTCGGGTAAAAATTTATCAGCATGCGCAGCCAAACTCGTGGGAAAGTATGTTATTTTCTCTAGATTTTGTAATGTTTATGGATTTTTCAACTTTTTAAAATTTGGAATTCGTTGTGGCTTTTTTTCATTTTAAATAAACATTTACTCCCATACTTTTTATGTGTTTATGATTCTGCATTCCTTTTCTTAAAGTAGTATCCCACATTGTTGAAGCTCCGTGCCCCCATGAAACCAGGATCTGCCCTGAGTGTCAGGCTCCAAGTTCCAGAGAGGAATTGAGAACATTTGTTAATCCAGGCAGACAGTTCCTGCAAGTTGATTATGAGATCATTTAGTGTATTGTTTCCAGCCTGTTCCTCATGAGGTTCCAAATGGCTGCAAGATGAGAGGACAGTTGGGTGAAGAGAGGGGCAGGGGACAGAGGGAGTGAGGACAATGAGAAAAAGGGAGGAAGAGGACCAAGGAGTTCATACAACTCTCGAGAGAGATGCCTACTCTTTATTTTATGATCCCATTCCACACAGTACAAAGGCCTTCATCTTCACCAGGCCTGATGTTAAAGAAGAGGGAAGAATGAGTTAAGAGAATTCAGTCTGTGCAAATGAGGCAAAAACAGATCACCTCTTGAAAGAAAAAAAATGATATTATAAAAGAAGCTGAGCAAATTTGTGGGCAGGAGTAGTAATGAGGAAAGGCAGATACAGCTTATTTATGAGTTTAAGTCTGTACCGCAGAAGCACACAATTGGACGTGTTTGAATAATTGAATTTAAGGGCAACACAGAAAGTGGCAGTTAAAAGAGAGCCTGGTGACACTGAATCAGAGACACCCTCGGAGGAGAGGCTGCACACCCTGGCACTGGGGCTGCGCTCTGGTCCGCGGCAGTAGTAAGAAGGAAGCAAACAGCAAAAACAGAGGTGAAAGATGAGGTCAGGCCTTCCTACCATGTGAGTTAATCTGGTGCTAGAGTGTACAGTGGTATATGTCTGGTGTAGTGTATAGTATGCTTTTAAAAGACTGAATGCAAGGGAGGAGGAATGATGGATAACTCTACGACAGGCAAATAAGTTCTCCAAATTGTAGAGGAGAGGGCTCAGATGATCAAAGCTGATAATCAACTTTGTTATGCCGTTCAGTCACACAGGGGACCTTAGCAGCACATCACTCAGTTTCCCCAAGTGCAATCATCATACCTGACCCTGGTAATGATTCCTGAGGCACTGAGTGTTCTTCTGGCTCCAAATGTGGGTTCTTCCCTGACTCCTTCCTTTCCTTTATCCCCCACACAGTCAGCCATCACCTTCTTTTCTTTTTTTTAATACTAGCATATGTTATTTTATGTTATTTATTTACTTTTTATTGTACTTTAAGTTTCTAGGGTACATGTGCACAATGTGCAGGTTTGTTACATAGGTATACATGTGCCATGTTGGTGTGCTGCACCGGTTAACTCATCATTTACATTAGGCATATCTCCTAATGCTATCCCTCCTCCTTCCCCCACCTCATGACAGGTCCTGGTGTGTCATATTCCTGTGACCAAGTGTTCTCATTGTTCAGTTCCCACCTATGAGTGAGAACATGTGGTGTTTGGTTTTTTGTCCTTGTGATAGTTTTCTGAGAATGATGGTTTCCAGCTTCATCCACGTCCCTACAAAGGACATGAACTCATCCTTTTTAATGGCTGCATAGTATTCCATGGTGTATGTGTGCCACATTTTCTTAATACAGTCTATCATTGATGGACATTTGGGTTGGTTCCAAGTCTTTGATATTGTGAATAGTGCCGCAATAAACATACGTGTGCATGTGTCTTTATAGCAGCATGATTTATAATCCCTTGGGTATATACCCAGTAATGGGATGGCTGTCCTTCCTTCTCAGTGCCCTTCAATCCACTTCCTCGCCACTGCCTTTGTCAGCACCCTGGACAGGGCCTCGTCCCTGGTTCAGTGGAGGATTGCAGTGAGGATTGAAGATGACCTGTCCCACCCGCAGTCTGTAAGTGTGAAGTGCTGCCCACATGTGTGCAAGGCAGTCTACATATCTCAGATACAGAGCAGCCTGGCTGCTCTGCAAGGCGCAGCGGTTCCCCCCAAGGTGATGATACCCTGAGCCCTTGCTCAGGCTCTCATGGCAAGGGTAGGGAAGATCTGCTCTTCCTTGCATGCTACCTCCACTTGGAGTGTGCCATGGCAAGGATGCTCAGGGCTTGATATGGTGCAGAGTTTGGGAGAAGCTCCTTTCAGTGTTTAGCTACAGTCCCCTTTCTTCCTACATCTGGACCTGCATCAAGGTGCTGGGGCAGAGTGGAGAACAACCACTACCCTGCTGAGGACCCCCCACACCTGTGACTGTGGCTTTGTAGCTAAGACCTTGTTGATCATATCTTTGTCCTTCTTCACTCAGAATGCGGTCTCTCAGAAAAGCCTCTTCAGTATCTCTGCAGAGTCTCGCAGTTGCCCTTGTTTTTCCACCCACACTAAGACAGCCCTAGACCCTGGCAGACAGTGACGTGCACATAACATTGGGATGAGCAATCGTCATCAGTACTGCTTTACTTCCTGGCTCAGAAACAACCAGGCACCTTCGATTCCCACTGTCTGTTTACAGGATAATGTCCAAATTCCTGCCCTTCCCGTTCCCTGTGTTCTCTGCAGCCTTAACTTCAATTTTTTCCCAGCATAAGAATCCACTTGAGCCATCATTCCTCCCTGGGCGGAGAAGATCACTGGCTCATGTTTGAGTCCAGATGCTTTGTTTCCTGCTCCTCCCTCCACCTCCACGAGGATTCTTCTCCTTCCAGTCCATCAATGATGACTGATAGGCAAAGGCTCAACTCTTCAGGCACCAGCTCCTGTCTTCTTCCTCCAATCAGCCACCACCAGTCCCTGTGCCCAGGCTGGCTCCTGCCTCTGGACACTCCTTTATGTAGCTGTTACTGTTGGAATCATTCATGTCAGAACCATGTGACCTTACTCGCTACTTCCCATCAGTGTCTCGCTTTCCAGCCCGATGGTGATGACTTTGGCTTACTCTTCCTTTGCCTTTCTGACTGGGTGAGATGCACCCTTAGCCTCCTTTAAAAAACACAAATGAAATAGGTGCTGGTGTGCTTTCTAAATCACAAAAGAGGAATTCCAAAACATATTAAATTGCTTAATATTTTTTAATGTTTCTGTTTTCAAAAGTAGAAATCCCTGACAGATATTTCATGTCATGAATATAGTCAGTTTTAATGTTGAAAGGCAGCCCTGGAGGAGCCCTCTCTCCAGCCATCATTCCAATGGTTGCTTTCACAGTTAAATGAAGGCCTTGGTTAATAATGTGTAGAACCAGTGGCAAGACCTGACAACTGAATAATTGAAAGGAGTAGAAATAGGCTGTACATGTGTGAATATAACTATTAAAATGGCAATTTATGATCATGAGGAGTCCCAAATAAAATTAACTTAAGCAAAAAGCAGGATTTATTGGCCAATATAATTGGGAAGGATGGGCTGGAGAAGGTCTCAGGCACCACTGATCCAGAGGTTCAAATTGAACCATCAGGTTCAGCTTTCTCTGTCCATCTCTCCTCGTCTCCATGGGGTCTCTGTCCCTGTGTTGTTCTCACCTCTCAGGCTCCTCCAGGTGGTGGGGACATGGACCCCAGAGGCTGTGGTCACATTCTTATAGCCAGCCAGCTTCTCCCTGCCAATTTCCTATGGCAGAACTTGGAGTGGGCTGCCTTGGCCATGTGCCCAAACCTGGGCAGTCACTTTGCTGGCATTTGGAAATTAGGATTTACCAGACCTGAGTCTAACATCCACTCCATGGCAAGGCAGAGAGTAATCAGGCTGAGTGGGTGAGGGGTAGTTAGCATTGTTACCAGAAGAAGGGGCATGCACAACCCATGCCAAGCAAATAAAAACAACACATGTTGCCCCTGCATTTAAACATGCAATTGGCTCAATGTCTTTGTCGGTCCAGTCATAAGCGAAGAAATGCCATATGCGGCAACATTTAAAAGCTATGCAAATAGGATGTGTCTGTTACATCCTCTTCCATGTTTTCCAGATGCCCCCTATTACCATTTAACATGGCTTTGGTTTCCCCCATTCTGACCTGCAGAAAAATCTTCAGTTTCTTCCTTGTATACATCAGGTAGCCAAAAGCCCAGCAGGGAAGTTAGGAACCACAGCTGTGGGAATTTCTCCTTCTCCATTGCAGCAAGATTGCCTTCCTGTCTATCAAAACTACTTTTGTGGGGAGCACCCTTTCCTGGGGCTGTCTGCCTAAAGCATGCAAAGACCTCAAGTCCTACAACTTTCCTTCTTTTCAGCTCAAACACAGAAAAGGATGAAGAAATAGAGCAAGGGGCCCCATCTAAAGAAGGTCATGGAAGGATCCCTGCCCCATTCCTTCCAAATGGATCAGTTACCAGATCAGCACCTTCCAAGGTGAGAATCCCACCAGAGCTTCCTCTTTACTCAGCATTGGGATGCACACTTTGCTAAGACCCCTTACAGATTGATCAGCTAAGCTTCTTAAAAGGAAACAATGTATCTCTCTCTCTCACCCATAACACACCCTCCTGAATTGCTTGAAATGCACTTTGCACCCAGTGGTGGTTTTGAAGCTGTGTTCACACAGTAGATTTTTTTCAATTGCCCAATTGAATAATTGACAAAACCCAATTTCCTGGCTCCCATTCTAACTGAACAACACAATGTTGTATCCAGACTTCTCTTTTGCCTTTTTCTTGTGTAAAAATGTATCTGAAACACAGAATTTTGTCCTTTTGTAAAGAGGGAACCTTCTGTCTGGCAGATTAAGGAAATACATGGGCTGGTGTGAATCACTTAAATTAGTACTTAAGTCCATCCAAAGTTTATCCGTGGAAAACACGTAACATAGTATCCTCAAAGCCCACTTCTGGTCTTGGGATAGAAGTATGGCTCAGGAATCCTCTTCACAACTTTGCTTCCTGTAACATGGACACGCTTTGCTTGCTTGAGCAGTCTTATCAATAGAATCAACTGTCATTACCGCAGCCAGACGTAGTGGCTCACACCTGTAATCTCGGCACTTTGGGAGGCTGAGGCAGGAGGATCACTTGAGGCCAGGAGTTCAAGAATTAACTATCATTATTGAGAACTTACTATAGAACTGGCTCTGTGCTAAGCAATTTTGTTTAAACGTCATGACAGCCCCTAGGTTAGGTATTAGCATCTTCATCTAATATACGAAGGCAGTGTAGGGTGCAATCACGGAGAAGTGTGCCCTGGGTAGTCCAGCTGGAGATGGAGCCCCAGTACCAGAACCCACGTGCCCCTGAGGACTGCTCCATCCAGGGAATGGTGACTTGGATACAGACAAAGCCTTGTTTAGTGATGTTATGTTTTTATTTATCTTCTGTTCATTTAACAGTTACCTTTAGTCTTCAAAATATCACTCAGTCTTCATTTTACTTTACTGATAATTCAGGCACTTCATCTAGAGGCAAAATAGAAAAATGGTATCTAATACCATCTCATGCCAGTTAGAACGGTGATCATTAAAAAGTCAGGAAACAACAGATGTTGGCGAGGCTGTGGAGAAATAGGAACGCTTTTACACTGTCGGAGGGAATGTAAATTAGTTCAACCATTGTGGAAGACAGTGTGGCGATTCTTCAAGGATCTAGAACCAGAAACACCATTTGACCCAGCAATCCCACTACTGGGTATATACCCAAAGGATTATAAATCATTCTACTATAAAGACACATGCACACGTATGTTTATTGCAGCACTATTTACAATAGCAAAGACTTGGAACCGACTCAAACGTCCATCAATGATAGACTGGATAAAGAAAATGTGGCTCATATACACCATGGAATACCATGCAGCCATAAAAAAGGATGAGTTCATGTCCTTTGCAGGGACATGGATGAAGCTGTAAGCCATCCTTCTCGGCAAACTAACACAGGAACAGAAAACCAAACACCGCATGTTCTCACTCGTAAGTGGGAGTTAAACAATGAGAACACATGGACACAGGGAGGGGAACATCACACACTGGGGCCTGTCAGAGGGCTGGAGCCAGAGGAGGTAGAGCCTTAGGACAAATATCGAATGCATGTGGGGTTTAAAACCTAGATGATGGGTTGATGGGTGCAGCAAACCACCATGACATATGTATACTTATATAACAAACCTGTACACCTATGTAACAAACCTGTACATTCTGCACATGTATCTCAGAACTTAAAACAAAATAAAAAAAGAAACAAAAAAGGTGTCTAAAAAAACACATAAAGATCTAATTCTGCAATAAAAATTGAGACGAAAGCTTAATTTTCTAATTCTCTTGCTCAACTTGGTCTTCAGGAATGCAAGCTAGCTTTCCTGCTGTTCTAGTAGTTAACACAGATGCAGATTTTCCACAAGGGTGTGGTGGAGAGAGCACCATGTTATGGAGCCTTGCACCAAATAATCTCAGTGTTTCTAGTCTTGTGGCTAAACACACACACACACTTGCACACACACACACACAGAGAGACAATAGATTTGTTTTTAACTGTTTGCTTATACTTACAACCAACAATGTGATCAATTTTCATTTAGAAAATTCACTTTCCACACGGCAGTGAGACAAAGGAAAACCTTTGGTATTTTAAGAATTGTCAATGATGTGCAATAAACAGATGCAGGGATGAAGCAATTCCACATGTCCAGCATGAACGCAGCTTTATTGACTTTGAGAGAAAGAAAAATACATGAATAGATATGGAAATCATTCGTCACTCTTAAGGGGGTCTTCCATTTGAAGCAATTATTAATTGTAGAATATTTCCCCTCCTACAATTTGAAGTGCCACACAATTAGTGGTGGGCGCTTTTACTGAACAGTTGTCCTGAACAGTAGCTACCATTTTTTCTCTGGTATAAAAGAGAAAATTTAGTACAAAAGGGGCTTATGACAAAGAACCTAAAGTGGGTTCACTCCTTAAGTAACTAAAGAGACTGATAACCAATATGTATTTTTTTAGCCTACATTGAATAGCAAATATTTTGTTTTTCCAAAAGTTATGTTTTTAAATTGCATCTATGTTAGGAATGTCCTTGCTTATAATGTTTACAATGAATTAAGAAATGGTACATCTGCTTTTTGATGAGCCAACCCCAGACTCTGCCCTCTGAAGACCCCAGCAGATGAGGCAGACTGAGACAGGAGTGGGGTGCGGTGCAGAGAGAAAGGGGTGATGTGGAATTGAGGCTTGGCCCAGACCAGACACAAGAAAATCCTCTCCTTGCCAGTTCTCTCTGGCATAAAATTTCCTGACAATCTTCACTCATTGAAGTCATTCTAAAAAATACATAGTCATATGAAACCACTTAAGGATATAATCATTTAATTTTCGGGGGGTTTTTTTCTGGGTTTTTTTTTAGACGGAGTCTCACTTTGTTGCCCAGGCTGGAGTACAGTGGCACGATCTCTACTCACTGCAAGCTCCACCTCCCAGGTTCATGCCATTCTCCCACCTCAGCCTCCCAAGTAGCTGGGACTACAGGCGCCCACCACCACGCCCAGCTCATTTTTTGTATTTTTAGTAGAGACGGGGTTTCACTGTGTTAGCCAGGATGGTCTGGATCTTCTGACCTCATGATCCGCCTGCCTCGGCCTCCCAAAGTGCTGGGATTACAGGTGTGAGCCACCGCGCCTGGCGTAATGTTTTTATAAATATATTACCTTAAACATATTTTACATTGTGAAACATTTTTGGCTTTGATAGTATATTATTAATTGATAGTTGAACTATCAAATTAATTTTAATATAATCTTGAATGTTATTTATAATCTGTCTGGCTTCTTTCCATTTAGCAAAAGATGCATACATTTTGTTTACTTTCAATTGATTTTGTAAGAAAAAGCATGATTTGTCAAAGATAAATTTATTTCAATACCTTTAGGGGTTCAGGGAGTTTGGTTTACATGGATGAATTTTATCATGGTGAAGTCTGGGCTTTTAGTGTCCTGGTCATGCAAATAGTGTACATCGTACCCAATCAGTAATTTCTCATCCTTCACCCCATGCCCACCCTTTCCTTCTGAGTCTCCGATGTTCATTATACCACTCTGTATGCCTTTGCATACCACAGCTTAGCTCTCACCTATGAGATATGTGATGCTTGGTTTTCCATTCCTGAGTTACTTCACTTACGATAATGGCCTCCAATTCCATCCAAGTTGCTGCAAAAGACCTTATTGTGCTCATTTTTATGGCTGAGTAATATTCTGTGAGACATATATATATCACATTTTCTATATCCACTCATCAATTGATGGGTACTTAGGTGATTCCATATATTTGCAATTGTGAACTTTGCTGTGATGAACATGCACACACAGCTTTCTCTTTGATATAGTGATTTTATAGTGATTTTTTTTTTTGGGTAGATACCCAGTAGGGGATTGATGAATGGAATGGTAGATCTACTTTTAGTTCTTGTCAAAGGTAAATTTTAAAGTTACATGTGTGGTAGAATGTTTTGACTTGGGACCAAAAACTATACGTTGAAATATAGGGTGATTGTCACATACATGATATGCTGCACTCCTTTGAGGTGACCAGATGTTCTGAACTTCCACCTGGAACAGGAAGATTGGAAGCGCCCACACACATCTCTACCCCTACTCCATAGTCTTTGTCAGCTGAGGCTCTACTTTCTATCCCAAGCTTTCAACTCCAGTGAAAACCTTTGTACCAGGCATTCTCCACTTTGCATGCTTCACACATTAGCCTGAATATTTCCCTAATTTGGAGAAGAGAAAGTTTAATTTCCACAACTTTGATAAAAACAAAGATGCTAAAATTTAGTTTTAAAAATCCTTTGTTTAAAAGGGGTCCAAAAAATATTTTCAAGTCTAACAAACATATGCTTATTTAACACCCACCTTTTGCAAAGCCCTCACCCTGTCCATTTCCTCTCTCTATGCTCTTTTATCAAACAAACCATTTCCAAGGCCAGAGACAAGAATATCTTATTTTGGCTTTAATACTTTGAGTTTTCCTTTGCAAGACCATTTATTTTGAAAAAGGAGGGAAGAAACCAAAGCTGCCTATTTATTTTCACTCGAGTTTCTTTTTATTTACACTAACATTGTAAAAATTTGATTCTGCAAAGTTTGGGTAGACTTTGCTCCACAAATTTCTACTGAAGGTTCAGAGTTGTAAATCTCAGAGAAGGGCAATGTATCTAGGAATTGCTCACACATCCTTCATTTGTGCCCTGCCAGTATCACCACAGGCACTGAGAAAGGGCATGTGGTTAACGATGCAGGAAGCATTTTCAATCAGCCTTTACACTGAATTTGCCTCACACATGGGACACTAGATGCATCATCTAACTAATAAGGCCAGGAAAGAAATGTCATTTGCTTCAAGATAACCTCCAAATTCAGCTTGCTTTCCTTTGTAAAATAATAAGAATTAAAATAGCCATTGCCAGCACTTTTCTGAAAACAAGTTAGGAGTCTGAGAAGTCAAAATAAAATCTTTTTGTTTTATCCGGTTATTTAAAAATAAGAAATGCCTTCATAATGAAATCTGCAGAATACAGGAAATACTGGTTCACAGACACATTCTCAATGCAAAAACACTTTTATGCTTGAGCTGTTTCAATTATCAAAAGACTCTGGAAGGGTCCTCTTTTAATTGGTTACTTACCTGGGTTTTGTTGTTGTTTTGTTTTGGGTTTTATTTGTTTGTTTGTTTGTTTTTCCCTAAGCATTGGTCCTTCAACACTTCTTTGGAGTTGTTTTTTTCTTTGGGCTATTTAAAACCAATTTTGCTGTGCAGTGAAAAATTCATTCTGTCTTTTGATGGTATCATCTGTCCATCCATCCATCCACCCATCCGTCCATTTATTTATTAGAATTAGTTTAGTGACTTCTTTACGCCTCTGTGATTTCTGCAGCAGACATTGTAGTAAGTCTAGAGATCCAGGGATGACACAGAACTTAAAGTCTCACTGCAGGAACTCTGCCTGCACACCCTGCCAGGGTCACATCCCCACTAGGAGAATTAAACACCTATCTAATGAAAATGGCTTGTGGGGAACGGGGCAATTTCGAATCTTTCCTGGTGCTGCATGGGGAAGGGCTGTCTCTACTTCACAACGATTAGACACCCACCTCCTCTCGACCTGTCAGCAGCAGAAGCAGCAGCAGCAGCAGCAGACAGTGATTGCTTCCAGACTTAACTCCAAACCTCATTTGCTTCTGTGCCCGCTTGCAAAGCCCTCTTGACCAACTTTGGGAGGTTCGAGAAGGTGTCATTTTTGGATTGTAATGGACAATATTACAATCCCCTCCAGCCACTGAGTTTCTCGACGTCCCAATGACTTATTCAGTAGAAATGAATCTGGCAAAGGAAAGAAAGGATTCACATTTATTTTTAGAATTTAACTTAGTGTTTTATCTGCAGGTAGGCTCTATCTGACTAACAGAGCAACTAATTGAAAGAAAATTTTCCTTTTCGCAAAGTTAGCTCACAGGAGTTCAAGAAAACATGAAAATCAAAATTACTGTAAAGACATTTTATCCCAGGTGATTTAGTAACACCAACTAGCTTCCAAAACATATCCTATCAATTAATATTTCCTGAAATAATCTGTGAAATTGCCCAGTTACCACATCCTCACCAGCATTTGATATTCTCTCTCCCTCCCCTTTTTAAATTTAGTCAATCAAATAGGGAGAGAAACGCATGTCCATTAATGTCTTATATAGAATTTTCTAATTATGAAGGTCCAATTTTTCATTGGTTTATTTCCTCTTTACCTTTTTTAAATAAATGAATTGTCTGTTAAATATTTATACCTATTTTTATATTGAGTTATTTGGCTTTCTTTTTTAATGTGGATAATTTTTTGTTATATATTTGCTAAATTTAAAAAAATTGAATTTAGTAAATAATTGACTGCATATTTCTCTTTCCTTTCTTTCTCTCCTTTTTCTTTTTGTATTAGACTTTTTTTTTTAGAGTAGTTTTAGGTTCACAACAAAATTGAATAGAAGGAAGATTTACCACTAATAAGGTTAGGCTCTGTGTCCCCACCCAAATCTCATCTTGAATTGTGATCCCCATAATCCCCACAATCCCACATGTCAAGGGAGACCCCAGGTGGAGGTAATTGAATTATGGCTGCGGTTCCCCGCCCCCACCCCCCATGCTGTTCTCATGCCAGTGAGTGAGTTCTCACAAGATCTGATGGTTTTATAAGGGGATCTTCCCCCTTCACTCGGCACTTCTCCCTCTTGCCACCACGTGAAGAAGGTGTCTTGCCTCCCTTTCATCTTCTGCCATGATTGTAAGTTTCCTGAGGCCTCCCCAGCCATGCTGAACTTTGAGTCAATTAAACTTCTTCCTTTATAAATCACCCAGTCTCAGGCAGTTCTTTACAGCAGTATGAAAACGAACTAATACAACTACATACTCCCATCCCCCGACAAATACACAGCCCTCCCCATTATCAGCATCCTCTACCAGGGTTTTATATTTGTTACAATGGATCAAGCTACATTGTGTGTCCACAGTTTACATTAGGGTTCACTCTTGGTGGTATACATTCTGCTGGTTTTGACAGATGTATAATGTCATGGATCCACCACTGTAGAATCATATAGATTGGTTTCACTGTCCTAAAAGTCCCCTGGGCTCCACCTACTCATCCGCTGCTCCCCTGATCCCTGGCAACCACTAATCATTTTACTGTCTCCATAGTTTTGCCATTTCTAGAATGTAATGTAGTTAGAACCATGAGGTATGTAGCTTTTTCAGGTTGCCTTCTTACTAAATTTTTCCACAAGCAAAATTCCTGGTCTCGTCCTCCTCCTTACTTGCTTTGCCTATGGTCTTCCCCACCTTGAGAATGGCAATTCCATCCTCCCAATTGTTTATTGGAAAACACCCATATTTTAGCCGTGAATAATATTTCTCATAGCTTCTGTAAATTTACTCTGAAGAAAACATTTACTCATTATAAATGAAAACCAAAAAACCAACACAAGCTGGGCTCATGTTGCAAGGTCACCACCATCTTCTACATCACCACATCAGATACAAGGCAGTCTCTGCACCTCCTGAGAAAACTCAAGGGAGAAATCAGAATCACAACCAAACACTGCAGCTGGAGATCAGGAGGAAATGTAGCATCCTCCAAGACCATGCAAGACACAACCTTTGTGCTGTTGTTTAACTTCCACAGTTGCACACACCTTGTCAGGAGGACCATTCACATCTCCAAGGATGAACCGTCTGTGCCTCATATGAAGTCAGCACCACCCCCTGGTGCACTGCAGGCCTCCCTCACCGCTCGGGAGGGGATGCTCCACACCACGCTCTCTCCCAGTTATCAGATCTCCCCATCCACTGGGTTGTTCTGTAAACACACAATCACCAAACACACTCTACTTTCTCTCACTGAGCAAACAAACAAAACAAGGCAAACAAACAAGAAACCCATCTTTTCTAATACCATCTGACGGCATTCCTTAAGTGACTTGGAGCCCCACTGGACTTCAGGAAACTAAGTGCCATAAAGGATCAAAGTGAGACCAGCCTTAGGCCATCTTCAAACCAACCCCAGCAAGGGAGGTTAAGACACAACACATTTCTCTGGGAACTGAGCCAAGGGGAATATGCGCAACACAGTTTTTGTGTTCGTTTCATAGGTTCAGCAATAGAAATTTTAAGTCTCTTTAGCATACAAAGATGCCACTAGGAAGGCAGACCTTCTTTATCCCTCTGGATTTGTCCTGAGGTGCCCAAATTATCTCAGAGGCTGTCTGAAAACCCGAGTGGTTTGGGAGTTGAGTCTCAGTGGGGGGGAAACACGTTGCCTGCTTTACACAGAGCTTTTGGTGAGGACCGAGAGCTCACTGAAGACTGTGGAACAGACCAGAGCACGGCAGTGCGATAAATTCAAACACGGGGAAATCAAAGTGGATTCCGACAGTGTAATCATAATTAGTGATAAGTTCCTGGTTAATCATTATTCATGTCATGGGATGTTTTAAGTTCCCCCAAAACAGATGGGCAGAGCACAAACTTCTTTTATAAGAGTCCTTCAGTTTTCTAAAGCGAGTCAAGTTTTCTGAGCTCTTTGCTGATTGGCATGGCCCAGTCACCCTTGACATACATAAATTTGGAGAGAGACCTTCTTGGCTGGTTGGCAGTGGTTAAAAAGATACCCAACAGATGGCTCAATTGGTTCATTAGAAATAGATCGTGTTTGGAGAAGCTCTTGCTGTATTTCAGTGGTTTACCACTCTGAAATCGAGGGTGGGCAGTGGCTCCTAGTTGTGAAATCCACTGTGCCTGCTTGGAGCTCTGGAGGGGCCCACAGAGAGCTGCACAGGATGAAGCCAGTGTGATCAGAATCAGCTTTTCTTATCCCCTGTGCTTAGCATGTGCCTGACTAGTAGGTGCTCAGTTGGAGTTTAAAGCCAGGCTCCTCCCCTGCTGGCGATTCTTTTTTGATAGGGTAGGGAATCTCAGTTTTGTGATTTGGAAGGTGGGGTGCAGCAGGGCTCATGGAGAAAGTGGGATCAACCCTACGCACAGATGGTCCCGCCCTAAGCCCCATGCCTTTGAACCTCTGCCCCTTCCTCTAGCTCCTAACTGACCTTGGAGCTATCTGCTGTGAGAAGCACATTGCCCCTTGGTTCCAGCTCCCTGAGTGTGATCTGAAGTAGGAGCCCTCTGGCTTAGATCATCCAGAGGTTCACCAAAGTCTTTGGCCCACTGAATTGTCCCCGTGAGTGTGTGACCTTCTCCTATCAATTTAGTGTGATCGCTCTTGGAGGGAGGCAAATGCATGGATCAGAGCCCCATGTTGAACTGAAAGTGAAGGTTTAAGAAGCCATGGAATCGTCACGTATGGGCTGCTGTTGAATTCAGAAAATGACATTGGCTTTTGGCAATCAGTTCACTTTCTAGAAGAAGTTATGCTCCATCAATGATCTGTTTACCAAAAAACATGACTTAGTTAAGGGCCAGCCACAAGGAGCCTCCTAATTACCGTAAAAAACTAAGAAGTGATGGGTTTTAGGAGTTCCTTGCTCTTCACTTGCCATTTTACACTTGGTCTTAGCCAAAAGGCCAATACATGATATTATTTGCCAGTTTGAGGTGTAAATTTTTAAGAATTTATTTCTTTTTGTACTTTAAAAAAAACTGTCAATGGAAGTTTATTTTGAGGAAGTAAAAATATGTTCTCAGTGCAAAATCTTGAACCAGAAGTCATTTTTAAAGTGAATGTGTCACTTCCTGAGCCAGTGTTTGATTATAGAAAATAAAACCAGCCCACACAAGTCAGTTTAGCTTCCTGCCATTGTACATTGGCTCAAGATTTTGTTTATCAAAATGCAACTTTGCCTGGTTCCAGCTGCAATGAATTCTCATGACAAAAGGAACTGCAAATCAGGCTTTTGCTGACTTAGTACTGTTCTTCATTTTCCCAGTTAAACCATTATAATTTTTAAAATTATGTTTTCAGTTGGGAACTTGAAACAGATTACTTTTAAAAGGGAAGTTAGAAGCCTAAGCTTGAAATGAGTAAAAATATGCCAGGTGATGAAGACATTTAGAGTTTCCTGGAGTTTCTGAGGATTAAGACAGACATGTCTTTGTCTGTGCAGTTCTGACACTGAAGCTGACGTTGCAGAAGGCACTTCAAACACAGCCAAAAGCAGCAGCAGCCACTGATCTAGAACGCATAGGTATTCTTAGAATGTTATTTCAGAGATGAATTTTATCACTGTGTCAATGCAAATAAGCTCAAATATTATTGTCGTCTGTTCAAAAAAACTGAGCAATAAATTATACAAAACCAAGATCATGATGTAATATTTGAAAACAACCTGCTGGCTTTAAAGAAAATCTAAGAATTTTTTTGAGGTCAGAAAAAATTCCTTATTTTATTTTTAATTTTTGTGGGTGCATAGCAGGTGTATGTATTTACGAGTAAGAAATTTTTTTTGAATCCAGAAAAAGTGATCCTTTGACTAGAAACAATAAATGAAAAGTACAAGTAAATAAAACCTTAAATAAGAAGTTGCTTGACTCTTCCATCAAGCTCAGTTTCAGAAATGACTTATGGTGAAATTCGCAATATGAGAGAGAAGTTGGTGACAACCTACCCTGTCAGTATGATTGATTCTAGTTTGGAACAAATATAAGTAGTCCCACTGGAAAACAGCCTTCTCAAATGGCATGGTAAGAATGCATTTTGTGCAGATTAACAGTTGCCTTTTGCTTAAATAAATGGTTAAGATATTGAGTTTAATTCAATGCTTTAACCTTACAGTTGGTTGATCACAAACACGTTAATGATAAGACCATCATATTGATCTGTGTTTACAAGGTTTCTAATGATGATGTCTACAAACACTAATTATAATGAAAAGCACCTGATGGTTAGATAATAACACACAAATTTTAAATAATGTGTGAGTGTTTTTAGTTATGGTAGAATTGACTAGGGAAGACATATGCAGTCAGAGGCACTGATGGGCTTGAAATTATGACAGTTTGGGTTCCTGAGAAACATCCCCTGAGGTGACGTTTGTGGAAGTTGTTTATTAGGAAGTGATCCCCGGAAAAAGTGGTAGAGGAATGGGGAAGTGGTACCAGGAAGGAAAGGAAACCAAGCAAAGGCAATGCCAGGCTGAGGCTTGAGCAGTGAAACTTTGGTTTAAACCCACACCCCCACCTCCACCCCAGGACACTGTAGAAATATGTAATTCACATGTCAGAAATATTCCAGTTAGTGTAAAGAGAATGGAGGCATTTACACTATTGGTTAAGGGCTGATCCTGAGGGCATGTAAATTCCCAGACACTTTTCTTTTCTCTGTATATAAACAAGGTGCTACAGCAGCCCGAGGCAATCCTTCAACAAAGAGACATAGATGCTTCCTTTCAGAAGTGAAAGCAGGTATGCATGAAAATTGTTAGGATCAGTGGCTGTGAGTGATGCTGATGCAGCTGCTCCAACCCATTGCACACTCTAAGCATATTAAGCACACCTCAACTCCAAGACCTTTGTCTCTTGACTTCTGTGTTTATGGCAGAGTCTGCTAGTTGCATAGCCAACATCTCTTCTGCCCATTTTCCTCAATAATGGAATCCTGATGGCACCTTAGGCACAGAGAGCACAGATAAAATATCCACATTGCCAGACTCCCTTGCAGCTAGAAATGGCTGAATGATGCACCTTCACCTCTCTGCCTTCCCTTTTTTTGCCTCCCTGCTTGGTATGGAGGTCATGTTGTGACAAGAGATGGCAAGCATGACAATGAAGTCTGCGATGAGCACAGTGGAAAGCAAAGACAGAAGAATGGAGACAGCCTGGTTCCTGGAGACCCCTGCATCAGCCCTAGATGGCCAACTCCTTGTGCTGTGGGCTAAATACGTCTTGAGTTAAGCTACTATTAGGTGGTGGGTTTTATTTACTTTGGGTCAATTTTTAATAAAATGGGAAGTGGCCTTGAATGTTTGTCCTGCTTTGTGGATACTAGCTGACTTGGACTGGTCAGTGTTTTCCAATTCATGGTTGGATGTTTTTTTTCAAGGAGGGAAAACAATAGGCACCACTTGGATAAGGGAAATGAATTCATTGTTCATCCTAACAATAAAGAATGGCTCACAGATTTGGTTTATTTTAACAGATGTTTAACATTCTTAATCAACAATTGCAAGGCAAAATGGAATATGTTTATTGCAGATGACAAGATTGCTGAAATGAAGATGAGCTTGGGAACTGGATGAAGACAATTTATCATAGGGATGATTAATCATTGGGGACTCTCACTCATTTACATGTGACGAGATTTACTGCAATGGCAGCAAAATAAAGTACATCATCAATCGTCTTTCCTCACCAAGAAATAGTCTTACAGGCAGTATAAAGGACTGACCAGGGGTTCTCTCCCATGTCTCTTGAGGTTCCCAGGTTTCCCTATCATGTGGCTTGTAGCAGGTGTGGTTGCCAGGCTTCCCC